>NW_021166829.1:92500-272500 GCF_900634415.1 Cottoperca gobio | reverse complement strand
TCCGCCCGGTACTCCTTCACCCGGGGGCTAAAGGGCGGGGTCAGAGTGAGGGGGGGGTCGGTGTAGATCTGACGCAGGTGGGGGTCCACACAGGGGCCTGAAACACACACACACACACACACACACACACACACACACACACACACACACACATTAAATACATAATAAAACTAAAGAAACTTTAAAACCTCTCACAGGACGTCTTCAGCTTGTTAACATCGGACGCTTTGTGCTACATTCAAGTGGTGTCGAAATAATCTGAAAAATTATTTTCCGGCTGTGAAAATTCACCCGAGATTAATAAACCTTTTAACATTCATTCATTCGTACAATCGTCATTAAAATGCATGTTGATAATATTTGTATGCAAGTTTTGCTACAGCAGGAAATTTCACGTCAAAATAGAAACGTTACATCAATGTCAATTCTTTCACAGAATGTTCTTTTTTCTTTTTAGACCCACATGTTCGAGGAGCCCCCGGTTGGTAAACTCTTGCTTTTAGTTGATCACATGTGACTTCAGCTCCAGCTGTGCAACACTCACCTCTACCGTCAAACCCATCCCGTGAAGAAGACAGAGCTGGCTCCTGATTGGTCCGTTCTTCTGTTTCATCAGTTCTGCAGAAAAGAACGTTGTCAGTTTTAACAACAACATTAATAACAGCAGTAAAATGTCTTGTTAAGGTTTAATATGTAACATTGTTGCATTAAAACACAAGGGATGTGTTATATATTTATTTAGTTGTGTTCTTACATTATCACAAATGTTTCCAGAGAAATGTGTCATTTTAACGGAGGTAGGTGCCGATGGTGGGGATGAGGTAATATTCCCCGTATAAAGCTCAGTATTACCAAGATTAAAGTCGTAAAGGTACCAAAAACTAACTTTACAGATTTAGAAAAACTAAATTACAAGACTCGGATATTCTCTGAGATTAAAATCGTACATTCACGAGAAATGGAAATCGCAAAAGTTGTGAAAAAAACCTCACAAACTGAAGCGGATGAAGGATTTTAGTCCTTGGATGTCTGGATCTTAAGTTCTCAGAGAAACAAGCTGAACAAATGTTTGCGGCAGCCGAACAGCGTGCAGGAGAAACTCTGATGTTTAACCTTCGAATCAGAGGAGAGAAGAACTCCCATGATGCACCGCTGCTGCACCAACACACCAAACTCCCATGATGCACCACTGCTGCACCACCACACCAAACTCCCATGATGTACCGCTGCACCACTACACTATACTGACATACGTGTATAAGCTCTCAGCTGATTGAAGGTGTTTCCTCACCTGTAGCTTTGGTTTCTCTGAAGCTCGTAGTGACGGCTGATCCTGATCAAAAGATCTGAGACTCTGAGAGGACCGGAGGAGGAGGAAGAGGAAGAGGAGGAGCTGGGATACAGCTACAGAGAGAACAAATATCAGTTTCATTCATTCAAATTTGGCAAGGCAGGCATAAAAACACTGTTTCTAAACGGTGAAAGGCCTCGAACATAACAAAACAACACGCGAGCAAAATCACGAGAGCGTGAATCCTGAACTAAATAGGGCGGGGGTCTTCAACGCTTTTAAGGACCACTGACTACATGTGTAATACATGTGTATAAAAACTGAGTTTCATATTAAACTGGGCCTAAAATAAGGTGCCATGTATAAACAGACCTTTTAATGGTGCATACAACACCAATAAAATAATAATATGCAGCCTTAGGTTATAGGTGGATATATTTTTTATGTGCTAATAATAGGATTAATTAATGTTACTGTAATGTGTATTTTATGTATATGACATATTTAAATTTTTGAAAAATACAAAAAAGTATTTCAAAACATTATGAAACAATAATATACATTAAACAAATTTACATTACATTACAGGTCATTATCCAGAGTGATTTACAGTGAACTAACCACCTCCCAGTGTTGTTGCCATTGGTGTTTTACATTCTTTAGTTCACTGTGGAGTGCCTCAGGGCTCTATTGTGGAATCAGTTTTATTGTTATTATGTACAATGACAACAACATGATCTGCTTCTTCCTTGTGATATCTTTCTGCGTTTCAGTCCGCCTGTATGCTGATGATACACTGCTCTACGTCCACAAACCATTAAATACTGTATAATAATCTGCAAACTTCCTCCAATTTATTTACAATTCAGTATCAACAAGCTGCTTGCAATAATTATTTTAATGCCGCTATCTCAAGATAATGAAATAAGGAACACTTGATCACGAGATAACAGCATGAAAAAGAAAATTCACAGCTTCTGCAACTGTCAACCTGAGTGTGTCGGACTGCAGCCTCAAGTTTAATATCAGCTGCTGAGTGAGTAAAAATCAAATGTTTTCACGGTACAGTGGTGGTGATGGTCTAGTGCAGGGGTAGCCAACGCGGTGCCCGTGCGACACTACGTGAGTCGCCCGCAGGGCATGCTCTGCTGATAACACTGGTCACCATGGAGCTCTGTCTAAAATTTGTATCTAATTGTTTTGCTGTTTTTATTAATCAATAACACTTGAATTATTCATTATTTGAAAATGACTATATTTAATATAGAATTTAAAAAACAAAAATGTTTTATGTATATAAGCTCTGACCCTGTAAGCTAAATCTCCATTTCCCTTTTCGCTGAGTCTGTCCCTGTAGTGAGTTCACTGTCTGTCCCTGTAGTTAGTTCACTGTCTGTCCCTGTAGTTAGTTCACTGTCTGTCCCTGTAGTTAGTTCACTGTCTGTCCCTGTAGTTAGTTCACTGTCTGTCCCTGTAGTGAGTTCACTGTCTGTCCCTGTAGTTAGTTCACTGTCTGTCCCTGTAGTGAGTTCACTGTCTGTCTCTGTAGTTACTTCACTGTCTGTCCCTGTAGTTAGTTCACTGTCTGTCCCTGTAGTTAGTTCACTGTCTGTCCCTGTAGTTAGTTCACTGTCTGTCCCTGTAGTTAGTTCACTGTCTGTCCCTGTAGTGAGTTCACTGTCTGTCCCTGTAGTTAGTTCACTGTCTGTCCCTGTAGTGAGTTCACTGTCTGTCCCTGTAGTGAGTTCACTGTCTGTCTCTGTAGTTACTTCACTGTCTGTCCCTGTAGTTAGTTCACTGTCTGTCCCTGTAGTTAGTTCACTGTCTGTCCCTGTAGTTACTTCACTGTCTGTCCCTGTAGTTAGTTCACTGTCTGTCTCTGTAGTTACTTCACTGTCTGTCCCTGTAGTTACTTCACTGTCTGTCCCTGTAGTTAGTTCACTGTCTGTCCCTGTAGTTAGTTCACTGTCTGTCCCTGTAGTTAGTTCACTGTCTGTCCCTGTAGTTACTTCACTGTCTGTCTCTGTAGTTACTTCACTGTCTGTCCCTGTAGTTACTTCACTGTCTGTCCCTGTAGTTAGTTCACTGTCTGTCCCTGTAGTTACTTCACTGTCTGTCCCTGTAGTTACTTCACTGTCTGTCTCTGTAGTTACTTTACTGTCTGTCCCTGTAGTTACTTCACTGTCTGTCCCTGTAGTTAGTTCACTGTCTGTCTCTGTAGTGAGTTCACTGTCTGTCCCTGTAGTTACTTCACTGTCTGTCTCTGTAGTGAGTTCACTGTCTGTCCCTGTAGTTAGTTCACTGTCTGTCCCTGTAGTTACTTCACTGTCTGTCTCTGTAGTGAGTTCACTGTCTGTCTCTGTAGTGAGTTCACTGTCTGTCCCTGTAGTTAGTTCACTGTCTGTCCCTGTAATTAGTTCACTGTCTGTCCCTGTAGTTAGTTCACTGTCTGTCTCTGTAGTTACTTCACTGTCTGTCTCTGTAGTTACTTCACTGTCTGTCTCTGTAGTGAGTTCACTGTCTGTCCCTGTAGTGAGTTCACTGTCTGTCCCTGTAGTTAGTTCACTGTCTGTCCCTGTAGTTAGTTCACTGTCTGTCCCTGTAGTGAGTTCACTGTCTGTCCCTGTAGTGAGTTCACTGTCTGTCTCTGTAGTTAGTTCACTGTCTGTCCCTGTAGTGAGTTCACTGTCTGTCCCTGTAGTGAGTTCACTGTCTGTCCCTGTAGTTAGTTCACTGTCTGTCCCTGTAGTTACTTCACTGTCTGTCCCTGTAGTTACTTCACCGTCTGTCTCTGTAGTGAGTTCACTGTCTGTCTCTGTAGTTACTTCACTGTCTGTCCCTGTAGTTAGTTCACCGTCTGTCTCTGTAGTGAGTTCATTGTCTGTCTCTGTAGTTACTTCACTGTCTGTCCCTGTAGTTAGTTCACTGTCTGTCTCTGTAGTGAGTTCACTGTCTGTCTCTGTAGTTACTTCACTGTCTGTCCCTGTAGTTAGTTCACCGTCTGTCTCTGTAGTGAGTTCACTGTCTGTCTCTGTAGTTACTTCACTGTCTGTCTCTGTAGTTAGTTCACTGTCTGTCTCTGTAGTGAGTTCACTGTCTGTCCCTGTAGTTAGTTACTGAGAGTCTGGATAAGAGCGTCTGCTGAATGACCTGTAATGTAAAGGTTTTTAATACCAGTTGAAAAGCTGAAGGCGTCTTCATCTGCCGCTGAAACTGAAACAGAAGAAGAAACTCGTCTTCTGACAAACAGACGTCATGTGTCCCTCTGCAGCCACCGTACTGACAGACAGACAGGGGGAGAGAAACAGACAGGGAGAGAGATAGGTTTTAAAGACATTTTAAGGACATGACTGTAAGAGTAATTTGTATTTGTATTATAATTATAATTATATTTCTGCGGAAAGAACATTTCACATGAGACTTAACTTTAAACATGAACTTCTTTATTCATCTAATACATCTGCTGAACAAACCCTGATTTTATAAAGTTTATTTCTAAAAAATGTTTTTAACTGAAATATTGTAGTCTTGGATATTACTTTTATTCTGTCTTGTTGAAAAACACTGAGACAAATACAAATTGTGCCATAAAAATATTATGTATAATATATTTTATTATTTTTCACTTTCACTGAGTTAAATCTTTAGTTCTGATCATAACTACAAATATGTATTTATTTTAACCCTTTAAATGTTTGTTTACATAATGCAGCTGTTGCTTTTTACGGAACAAAAGCAGAAACATATAATTATTTTCTATATATTAAATGTTGAGTTTATATCTTCCTGTCTCCATAGAGTGAAATGTGTGACTGATAATATAATAATAATAATTATATATAATAATAATAATAATAATAATAATAATAATAATAATAATAATAATAATAATAATAATACAGTTTGAGCAGGAAACCATAGAAACAGCGTGTTTTTGTCTCGATCTGCTGAAAACAGTAAAAAGTTAAATTCTGATCCAGATGTGAAGCTGAGATCAGAGAAAGATACATTCTGCTGTAATGTGTTTAATGAGTGTGTGTGTGTGTGTGTGTGTGCTGGATACACACTTTATACACACTTTATTACGCACTGATTATGATCACATGTTGTGGTCTCACCTGTGTCCCTGCGGGGGACAGGTGCAGGTGGAGCAGCGTGTCCTCAAGGATCTCGTCTCTGGTGATCTGTCCCTCAAAGTGTCGGCGCTCAGAGAAGAAAACGTCACATCAGTTTCCACCTGAAGGAGAAAAACATGCTGACCAATCACAGAGCAGCTGAGGACACGCTGACCTCTGGTGGCCTCTGCTGGACGTTTACTGTCAGTTCACCTGAAGAAGAATTGACATGGTTCTAAAACTACATATTATTATTATTATTATTATTAGCTTTATAATAATAATAATTATGTGTGTGTGTGCTTTTTAAAGAACAACAGGAACCCTGGAGAAGTGCTGTAAGAATAAAGTCAATAATTATTATTAACTTCATCTGACTACAAAGAGAATCGTGCTTTCAAAATAAAAGTCACTCCTGCTCAAAGTGTTTTCATAACAAAAGCAGGACCCAGATCAGAGGACACACACACACACACACACACACACACACACACACACACACACACACACACACACACACACACTCTTTGTATTATTATTTGGATCAAAACCAAAGATTCACCAACGAGAAGCGAAACATCTCACACAGCTTTTAGTCACAAAGAGTTTCTCACCTGAACTATGATAGGTGAGACGGAGCCGCTGAAGAGCAGAGTGAAGGTCACCAGCTGGTAACACAACACACACCTGAAACACACAACGTAGCATCAGAACACACACACACACACACACACACACACACACACACACACACACACACACACACACACACACACACACACACACACTCTGGTTTGTGTTTTACCTGCTGAGGGTTTGCTGCTTCTCATTGGTCGACACGGCCGCCTGCAGAACTTCACCGATCACCTTCTTTATTTGCCCCAAAGCATCATGGGAGGTGTTTGGGCCCAGCTGCTGCAGCAGGAAGTGTCTGAGCTGAGAAGATGTTTATAAAATAAAATGAAATGAAACAAATCCAAGGACAGGAATAAAATGTAAAAACAAAAAGTAAATAAATAAAAAAAGATAATTACTTTGATGATGACGATAATAATAACAATAATAATAATAGAAACATAACAAACATAACAATAAAGGTGTTGCACCTTTTTGGGTCGCCCTCCCTGCTTCTGATTGGTTGTCACCACGCTGATGTCATGCAGGAAGGAAGTCAGCGGCTTCACTGACGTCACCAGGACGTAAACATTCACCACGGCAACCAGAGCGGCAGGCGGGGCTCCGACAGGTGAGCGACTGTGAGACAGAAGCAGACGTTCAGACAGCTGATCAGACTTCACCTGTGATGCTCAGTGTTCTCACCTGTAGGCAGGAAGCTGCAGCTTCTGATTGGTCGATCCACAGGCATGTGGCCTCATGGGTAACTCAGATCCTGGAGTCAAAAAAACTTTATTTACAAACAATTGACACACAGAAGTCCCAGGTGAAGCTGTTTTTAAAGGACCATATTCAGAGAAAAACTAAACTAAAGTATTACATTTACATTACAAATATACGGGAAAAGAGAAATAAGTGTAAGTGTCTTAAATCTACCGCTAAAATCAACATATGTTTCTCGGGAATTTACTACTTTTTTTTATCACAAATGTACCATTTAACCCTAACCCTGACCCCTCCGGCTCTTTAATTCATTAATTATTTTAGCTATAATGTTATTATCTAATACGCTGTCGTAGCTGCGTGCTCTTATTTTGAAATGTAAATAAAATACCTCATCTAATTGGAGAACGGATCATGTGAACGTTTCCTGTGTGACTCACCTGTCAGGTGTGAGCGAGTGTAGAAGTGACAGAGACCTCCGCCTGCGTCCGAGAACGCCTCCATCACCGCGGGCAACCGGTTCACCTGAGGACAGACACACAGGTGAGTCTGCAGGTGACACCATGTGACCGTCAGCCAGGCTGTGATTGGCTCACAGGTGAATCTCACCGTCTGATGCTGCTGCAGGTGAGAGAAGGAGATCCTCCGCAGACAGCTTCTCTCCGAACTGCTGAGACAAAGCAACAGGCTCCACCCACTCACACCTGTAACCACGGAGACACAGACAGGAAGTTACACCTGTAACCACGGAGACACAGACAGGAAGTTAAACCTCATTATGTAAACACACATAACGCAAAGCAATTTTTTAGCGTGCCGACGGAATATGTGAAATTCGGGACCTTGTAGACCAAATGGAGCCGGCGCAGTCGAGTAAACTGTTTACAATAAATCTACATTTCTCACATTAAAGTGGTGAATTAACGAGAAACATAACTTTTATATTCAATACAATTAAAGTCGTAATTTTACAAGAAAGAAACGTGAAAATTCTCTGAGATTATATAATACAATTAGTATTATAATAATAATAATAATAATAATAACAATAATAATAATAATAATAATATTAGTAGTATTATAATAATATTAGTAGAATTATAATAATATTAGTAGTATTGTAATAATATTGTAGTATTGTAATAATATTGTAGTATTATAATAATAATAATAATAATAATAATAATAATAATAATAATAGTAGTATTATAATAATATTAGTAGTATTGTAATAATATTGTAGAATTATAATAATATTAGTAGTATTGTAATAATATTAGTAGTATTATAATAATATTAGTAGTATTATAATAATATTGTAGTATTGTAATAATATTGTAGTATTATAATAATATTGTAGTATTATAATAATATTGTAGTATTATAATAATATTGTAGTATTATAATAATATTGTAGTATTGTAATAATATTGTAGTATTATAATAATATTGTAGTATTGTAATAATATTGTAGTATTGTAATAATATTAGTAGTATTATAATAATATTAGTAGTATTATAATAATATTGTAGTATTGTAATAATATTGTAGTATTATAATAATATTGTAGTATTATAATAATATTGTAGCTACGCACGTGTTTGGCCTCGTCTATAATTCCTTCAGTAATTTTCTTAAAGAAAAAACTAAAAAAATACAGAATTTCGTCTGGAAGCCAACTGGAAGAGTTCTGAGGGGAAATGTGCACGTGCGGCTCTTCATATGATGGTGTTACTACAATAAAATGTACAGATTTCAGATCAATTTAAAATGTAGACTCAAACACAGCAACTCTTTACCAAGTTTAATTTATCCTCTGCAGATATTTGATCAAATCTTTATTTCGGCTCATCTAAGTCAAATTAAATAAATTCTATAAAGAAAAAAAAGTAATCTTTTATTTCGTCGATCATATTCCCTGTCAGCCTGTTTATTTAGATAAATACTGGAATAAATCATTTAAATAATAAACAAATGCATAATTAAAGGACCTCTTACATCATTAACATAGAGACAGTAAATACATGTAGAAATTAATTCAATACATTTTTTCATGTCCATTTTTAATTACCAACTTCTATTTATTTTTTTCAACATGTTTTTATTTTATTTCCGTATTTAATTCATTTATGTATTTGTTTATACATTTGTTTATATATTTACATATTTATTCCTGCATTTATTTAATATTGTATTCATTTATACAATTACTTATTTATTGATAATTTAGTGATGTTCCGTCCTCCATAGCATGTGAGCAATCCAAATCAGTATTACATTCTGGCATTCTGTTAAAATTGGATTTATTAAAATGAGTATAATATAACATTTATGTATTCATAAATATTCCGACTAGAGTCGTGCCCACAGATTTATAATTTTTCCTGCTGTCTTTTTGTTTCTGATGTTCATGCAGGTGGCTGGGCGTGAGCTCTGCGGCGGCCCCGGAGAAGCAGGGCTGTGCTAACCTCCCTCTCAAGCCACAAGCAGCGCGAGCTCTGCAGGAAAAAGCCGTTCCTGCTGCCCAGCATCCAGGACGGGGCACGGCTCGCCATCGCAGAGTGCCAGAGCCAGTTCACACACGAGCGGTGGAACGCTCCAACCAGCGACGAGCCGTCCGTGTTCGGATACGAGCTCACCAGCGGTGACGGGAGAGACTTCTCCTTCTCCTTCTTCTTCTCCTTCATCTTCTTCAGGAGGAGAAGGAGGAGGAGAAGGTAGAGGAGGGGAGGAGGAGGAGGAGAAGGGGAAGGAGGAAGGAGGAGAGGAGGAGAAGAGGAGGGGGGCGGAGGAGGAGAGGAGGAGGAGAAGAGGGGGGAGGAGGAGCTCTCCTTCTTCTCTCCTTCTTTTGAGGAATTCTTCTTCTTCTTCTTCTTTTCTTCTCTTCTTCTTCCTCGGGGGAGGGAGAAGGCGCAAGGGGAGAAGGAGTCTTGGGTGCCGTGCGGCTCTCGTCGAACTGAGGCGTTCGCTCTTTCTTCTTAGGGGTTGCGTCGGGACAGCGCGAGGAACGCCGTTCGCGTCACTTCGCCTTCGGCGGCTTGGACGGCGGCCCGGCGGCGGACAGTCGCTTCTTCCCGCTTCTTCTCCTTCTCCTTCTCTTCTCACCTCCTTCTTCTTCTTCACCTTCTCTTCTTCTTCACCTCTTATTCTTCTCCTTCTTCTTCTCCTTCTCCTTCTTCTTCTTCACCTCCTTCTTCTTCTTCACCTTCATCCTTCTTCTTCACCTTCTTCTTCTCCTTCTTCTTCGTCTCCTTCTTCTTCTTCTTCTCCTTCTCTTCTTCTTTCTCCTTCTCCTTCTTCTTCTTGTCTTGTTCTTGTTCTTCTTGTTCTCTTCTAGTTCCAATATACCAATAAAGTACACACGACAAAGATTTAGTACAATAAGTAGTATGTCAAATGTAGTATGCCAAAATGACCAGGATGTACTGCAGCACCGACCCACAATCCTTTGCACAGCGGATATACGAGCAAGAGGTCAAAGTTCAAGGAGCAAAGTTAGGACAGTTTGTCCTCATTACCAGCAGCACCAACTGAAAGTAAAGAGAGAAGGTGTGAGATCTGGAACTAATTTATTCTCCGTACGGTGGCCTTTTAAGGACATTTGAGACTCGAGAGTCTAAGTAGTTTAAAACAAGTTCGGCCTCAGTGCGTACGTCACCAGCACGACTAGAGTTTCAGCACATGGGAGGACTGTTAGCGTCATTGTGAACCGTTCGCTAACGTTACCTACTTTTGCTAACAAACAACCTTCTACCTGCCTCGGAGCTTTCAAAAAATCTTTATTGACAATTCTCAACAGACAGAACGGTCCACAGGAGCCGTGTAGTTTCTATTTCACACATTCAGTTCAATTCAAATCAAATGTATTTGTATAGCCCAATATCACAAATTATACATTTGTCTGTTTACAGACTGTACAGGATACGACACCCTCTGTCCTTAGACCCTCTGTCCTTACACCCTCTGTCCTTAGACCCTCAGTCCTTAAACCCTCTGTCCTTAGACCCTCTGTCCTTAGACCCTCTGTCTTTAGACCCTCTGTCCTTAGACCCTCTGTCCTTAGACCCTCTGTCTTTAGACCCTCTGTCCTTAGACCCTCTGTCCTCAGACCCTCTGTCCTCAGACCTTCTGTCGTTAGACCCTCTGTCCTTAGACCCTCTGTCCTTACACCATCTGTCCTTAAACCATTTCATCCTAAAAGAAACCCCATAATTAAAGGGGGAACATGTAAGAAACCTCAGGGAGAGACTGAGGAGGGATCCCTCTCCCAGGACGGACAGACGTGCAATAGATGTCGTGTGTACAGGATAAACAACATAGTACAAATACAACATTTGACAGAAATGATGTTGTGTTGAAAAAGAGAAAGTTTGGATGAATCCAGGAAAATGTCAAAAAGGCTTCCCGGTGTCCAGCAGGACCAGGGCAGCAGGCGCAGCCACGATTCCTGATCCTGACGTAAACTTTATCAGTGGCAACCTGCCACATGAGAGACAGAAACTCCGGGGATGATGCCCCGGATGATGAGTTAGTAACATACATTTACATAAATGCATACAGATAGAGAGGGAGAAGAAGAGAGGGAGGGGAGGAGAGAGGAAGAGAAGGAAGAGAGCAGGGAGGTGTCCCCCGGCAGTCTAAGCCTATAGCAGCATAACTAGGGGCTGATCCAGGGCAAACCTGAGCCAGCCCTAACTATAAGCTTTATCAAAAAGGAAAGTCTTTAGCCTGCTCTTAAATGTGGAGAGGGTGTCTGCCTCCCGAACACAAACTGGAAGCTGGTTCCACTGGAGAGGAGCTTGACAGCTGAAGGCTCTGGCTCCCATTGTACTCTTAGAGACTCTAGGAACTACAAGTAACCCTGCAGTCTGGGAGCGTAATGCTCTAGTTGGTTTATAAGGTACTATGAGTTCCAAATGAAACATTATTTCTAAAATTGTGCAGCGTGAACTCAGTTTAATCTTGCTGCCAATAAATAAACGGTTTTACATTCATGAAACTTTGATCTCTTACTTAATACTTAACACACAATGTGGTGAAGAATAAATACAAGACTTTAAATAAACCACGTGATCGGACCAAAGAATCCTGTGTCTAGGATCCTCAGTATTTTAAAAAGTCTTTACTAAGTAATTATTCCTACGCACATACTACTCAAATACTGACGTACTCACTAAAGTATTTAATGAAGCAAGTACTTATTTTACTCATTACTTGTAGTACTCAGTCTTATAAGAACAGTCTTCAAAGTTTTTTTAAAACACGCAGAATAACTTTTTACAGGATGGAGAAAAAAACAAAAGTGAAAGTTTGAAAACATCCTGAGACAAACGACAAAGAGAAACTTCGCAGGAACTTTAATTACATTGATTTCAGCCTGTTTATCTTCAGAGTAAATGGATAATAAGTGAGATGGTGAAGATACTCAGACGGTTTCTCAGTCACATTTGTGGATCACATGTTTTAAAGCAGGATGTTCGAAACATGTGAGACGACTTTGATCTGCAGACGAGAAGGAAACTGGCAAATTAGTCTTTTAATGTTACTGGTTACAAAGATTTTCATGTTCACAAACAGAAAGAAATATAAGTTTAATACAAAAGATCTGTTAATTAAATAAATGTTTTACTTTGAAATATTTAATGTCAGGGAAAGTGTCGTTTCCCCGATTTCTTTCTCCATCTAATCCGAGAGCAAGAAAAACAAACAAACAGCAGAGACAAATAAAAACAAACAGACTTGTTATTGACTTGTTGTTGACTTGTTGCAGACTTGTTGCAGACTTGTTGTTTACTTGTTATTTACTTGTTGTAGACTTGTTGACTTGTTGTTGACTTGTTGACTTGTTGTTTACTTGTTGCAGACTTGTTATTGACTTGTTGCAGACTTGTTATTGACTTGTTGACTTGTTGTTTACTTGTTATTGACTTGTTGTTGACTTGTTGCAGACTTGTTATTGACTTGTTGACTTGTTGCAGACTTGTTATTGACTTGTTGACTTGTTGCAATTGACTTGTTGACTTGTTGCAGACTTGTTATTGACTTGTTGCAGACTTGTTGACTTGTTATTGACTTGTTGCAGACTTGTTATTGACTTGTTGACTTGTTGCAGACTTGTTATTGACTTGTTGACTTGTTGCAATTGACTTGTTGACTTGTTGCAGACTTGTTATTGACTTGTTGACTTGTTGCAATTGACTTGTTGACTTGTTGCAGACTTGTTATTGACTTGTTGACTTGTTATTGACTTGTTGCAGACTTGTTATTGACTTGTTGACTTGTTGCAGACTTGTTGTTGACTTGTTGCAGTCTTGTTGTTGACTTGTTGCAGACTTGTTGCAGTCTTGTTGTTGACTTGTTGCAGACTTGTTGTTGACTTGTTGCAGATGTGTTGTTGACTTGTTGTTGACTTGTTGCAGTCTTGTTGTTGACTTGTTGCAGACTTGTTGTTGACTTGTTGCAGATGTGTTGTTGACTTGTTGCAGACTTGTTGTTGACTTGTTGCAATCTTGTTGTTGACTTGTTATTGACTTATTGCAGTGTTGACGTGTCCTTGGGCACGATACTGAACCCCAAATTGCTCCCGATGGCCAACGGTGTGTGAGTGTGTGTGAATGGTTATCACGACTGACAAGCTGATGTGCACCTTGTATGGTCCTGACTCTGTATGAATGTGTGTGAATGGGTGAATGACATGTGTTGTAAAGCGCCTTGAGGGATCATAAAGATTGTGTCCATTTACCATTCTTATTGACTTGTTGCGGACTTGTTGTTGACTTGTTGGTCTTGACTCGGGTTATATGTCGCTAACACACGGGGCTAGCCCCAACAGCTAGCGTTAGCATTAAATTCGGGGTGGGATCTGTTCATGTATGGTGTAACTAATGTTGGCCCCTTTTAGTTTTTGTTGTTTGGAGTGGACACAGCACTATTTTCTTTTTCTAGGATCACACTACAATGTGGATCATTCGCACCAGAACAGGTGTATTTGCTTATTGCATTGTTGAGAAACGGCTTTTAGTGTGATTTGGGGTTCTTCCTCTTGAATATGGACCTGATGATGTATCTCCCTTCCTGTAGGAACTAAAGAAACAGCGTTCATCCATGCGGTGATGGCGGCGGGGCTGGTCCACGCCGTCACGCGCTCCTGCAGTCAGGGCAACATGACGGAGTGCGGCTGCGACGCTCGGCTGCAGGGCGGCGGCTCGCCGGAGGAGGGCTGGCACTGGGGCGGCTGCTCGGACCACATCCAGTACGGGATCTGGTTCAGCCGCAAGTTCATCGACAACGCCGTCAAGAACACGTCGACACCCAGCGGAGGATACACGCTGAGCACCTCGAACCAGCACAACAGCGAGGCCGGACGGCAGGTGAGAACCACAGGAAGCAAGTTTTGTATCCTCAAAGTTCAAACATCGTACTTAATGATCAGTGTTCTTCTTCTCTGTCCTTCAGGCAATTGTCCGGACGATGTCGACACACTGTCGTTGTCACGGCGTCTCCGGCTCCTGTGCGGTAAAGACATGTTGGAAGACAGTGGCGCCATTTGAGCATGTTGGCGTGTACCTGAAGGAGGAGTACGAGCGCAGCGTGCAGGTGTCGGACCGCTCGAAGAAGAAGACGAGGAGGAAGGATCAGCGCCACCTCTCCGTCGACACGCAGCAGCTCATCTTCTTCAATAAGTCTCTAAACTACTGCCTGGAGGACCGGCGGCGGGGCGTCGCCGGTACCAGAGGACGTCGCTGCAACCGGACGTCCACCGGCTCCGACAGCTGCATCCTGCTGTGCTGCGGCCGAGGCTACAACACTCACCTGGTGAGACACGTCCAGCGCTGCGAGTGCAAGTTCGTCTGGTGCTGCTACGTCCGCTGCAGGCGCTGCGAGAGCATGAACGACATGCACACTTGTAAATAAATAAACACGGGACACACCTGGACATAAAGACAAGAACACCTGGACATAAAGACAGGGACACCTGGACATAAATAAAGACAAGAACACTAAAAAAAATGACTTGAGTATCAATAAATAAATAAATACATAAATAAATAAATAGAGGAATAAGTACGGAATTAAATAAATAAAAACAACTACAGGAATAAATTAATAAACATAAATAAAATAAATAAAAGTAATACGGAAATAAAAGAATTAATGTAAAAATAAATGCAACGAATAATATGCATAAATAAATAAAATAACAAAAAATAAATGTCGAAATAAGTACAAGAATAAATGGATAAATAAATACAAATTGATAATAATAAACAGAAGATAAATAAATACCTTATATTTATTTATACATTTTTGTACAACTGCATTTATGTATTCATTCATTCACCTTATATTTATTTATTTATGCATTTATTTATATTAGTATATATTTAGGCTATTTATTTCCGTATTTATTGCACCATTTATTCATACTTTAATTTAGTTCTGTATTTATTTATTTCCGTATTGATTAGGTGAGTTTCTGTCCTCCATGGGCCACACTAACGGTGCGTTCATGTGCTCCTCTAGTCCCAGTGTGTTCCTGAGCTGAGTGGAAACAACATGATACAAAGATTTGTTGGATTTTATTGCTCAGAGCGTTAAATTAAATATTTTAGAGTTAAAACAGATCATTTCTTGTTAATTCTGAATTTTCTTTCTGGTTGAATCTTTATTCTGTTTTTAAAATGAATTTATTCTGCAGAACTTAAAGTGTTAAATCAACAATTTAAAGATTCAAATTCAAACCTTTTACGAATAATTGTTAATAATTGTTTTTTATAAATGAATATAAAAATGAAATGTTTTTGTATTTTATTTTTTGGCAATAAAGATTTATTTATGTTTAATACCTATATTTATATGTGATCAAGTTATATGACTATGAACCCCCCACCCCCCACCCCCCAGACTTCACTGAGGTAACAATGAATTTAGCATTTAATAATACATATCTGAAATAATAGGAAAGAAATATGGAATAAATAAAACAAAGAATGTGGAAAAATAAAAATAATAATTTTCATATTTATTTCTGGATATGTTCATATATTCTTTTGCATATAAATTACTGTATTTCTTCAGGTATATTCTTTTTAGTTTTCTTTCTTTCTTTTTATAATGTAATTGATTTATTTTCATCTCTTTATTTTTACTTATTCCTTTTGCTGTACTCCCTTATTTATTCCTCTATATATTTTCACATTTTTATTCTTTTATTCTTTTATTTATTCATCTTTAAGTTTCCATATTTATCTCTTTTTATTCTTTTACATATTTATGCTCTTTATGGCTCCTCTGACTCCATATTTAAAGGTTCATAGTATCTTAAATAAATCATTAACATTTTAATAATGTTAATGATTTATTTACCAGTAAAAACAAGTGAATATACAGATTTTATCTTCATATATTAGAATATTATACATATATCTAAAATGTCTCGTTTTATTTTGAAATCATGACATAAAATATAATATACATATAAAATATAATGCATAAATATACAATATAATATTTATCTTTAAAATGTGTCTCTTGTAGGTCAACATGTGATTCATGATCTCAACACAAACATCACCATCCTGTTAGTACAGCCACTCAGCACAAAGGGTGTGTGTGTGTGTGTGTGTGTGTGTCTGTGTGTGTGTGTGTCTGTGTGTGTGTGCGTGTGTGTGTGTGTGTGTGTCTGTGTGTGTGTGTGCGTGTCTCTGTGTTTGCAGTGAATAGCAGGAAATCCTGGAAAAACTTTCTGCTCCGTCATCAGACACACACACACAGACACACAGACACACACACACACACACACACACACACACACACACACACACACACACACAGACACACACACACACACACACACACACACACACACACACACACACACACACACACCGTAGTAATCACAGCTCTGGACGTTCTGGATGTTTTACTCAGTGGATTATTATATTAATGATATTAATATATAGCTATTATAATTATGTAATAATAACAATAATTATCTAAATTATTTAAAGTTTTGGTTCAAACTCTAAAAGTATTTTTGATATGAAACATGAACAGTTTATAAAGTGAAGCTTCGTTGTCTTTATTTCACAGCTGAGGCAGAACATCTAATATTATCTTTGGACATTTACAGACTTCACTTTGGACTTTCACTGTTTTCTCACATTGTATTCACCAGAACATGAATGTAGAGAAGAATCTGCAGATCACTGCAGAGAGAAACCTTCTGAACATGTGATTGGTCCGTCAGCTCACAGAGAGAACAGACTTCCTGCTGCGAGTGCAACTCAGCAGTTTGTGGGAGGAAACACACGGAGAGGATGGAGACCATCAGAGGAGACGATCAGTCAGGAGAGAGAGGAGACCAGAGAGGAGACCAGAGAGAAGAGAGGAGACCAGAGACCAGAGAGAAGAGAGGAGACCAGAGAGGAGACCAGAGAGAAGAGAGGAGACCAGAGACCAGAGAGAAGAGAGGAGACCAGAGAGGAGACCAGAGAGAAGAGAGGAGACCAGAGACCAGAGAGGAGACCAGAGAGAAGAGAGGAGACCAGAGACCAGAGACCAGAGACCAGAGAGGAGACCAGAGACCAGAGAGGAGACCAGAGACCAGAGACCAGAGACCAGAGACCAGAGAGGAGACCAGAGACCAGAGAGGAGACCAGAGACCAGAGACCAGATACCAGAGAGAAGAGAGGAGACCAGAGACCAGAGAGGAGACCAGAGAGAAGAGAGGAGACCAGAGACCAGAGAGAAGAGACCAGAAACCAGAGAGGAGACCAGAGACCAGAGACCAGAGACCAGAGACCAGAGACCAGAGAGAAGAGAGGAGACCAGAGAGAAGAGACCAGAAACCAGAGAGGAGACCAGAGACCAGAGACCAGAGAGGAGACCAGAGACCAGAGAGGAGACCAGAGACCAGAGAGGAGACCAGAGACCAGATACCAGAGAGAAGAGAGGAGACCAGAGACCAGAGAGGAGACCAGAGACCAGAGAGAAGAGAGGAGACCAGAGACCAGAGAGAAGAGACCAGAAACCAGAGAGGAGACCAGAGACCAGAGACCAGAGACCAGAGACCAGAGACCAGAGAGGAGACCAGAGAGAAGAGAGGAGACAAAAGACCAGAGAGGAGACCAGAGAGAAGAGAGGAGACAAAAGACCAGAGAGGAGACCAGAGACCAGAGAGGACAGATGGAGCTCCTGTTGCTGCTGCTGCTGCTTCAGAGCTCGGCTGCAACACTTCAGGTACAAATAATAAATGTTTTGATGACTTCAGTGTTTCTGCAAGTTCAGACTGTTTGCAGACAAAACTATTTTATTTTATTGTATTTTATTTTATTATTTTTTATTATTATTATTATTTATTTATTTGTTATCGAACATAAAACTGAATAAAATCCAAAGAATGAAAAAAGCAGAAAAGTGTCATTAGAGGTTATGAAGCCTCTCCAACAACAAGAGAAAAGAATAACATCAAATAAATAAAGGAATTAAAATAACATCGTTTTAAAAACTTAAAAACAAAGAAAATCAAAGAAAATATATGAAAACAATAAATGTGGAACAATAGAAACAAGACATTTTTTAAAGAATGCATGAAAAATTGGATATTTTGATTAATTGTGTTCAAATTCAGGAATAATATGAATAAGAACATTAATTTAAATGTACAGTATAAATAAATAAATGCAGTATTAATGGCAAAGTACTGCAGAGATAAATTATTGTACTAAATAATGATAAATAGATCCTGAATATTCCTTAAACGTGGTCGTTACTGAATATATTTCAAAGCTTATTAATCAGCAGCGACACAATATTTTATGCTTCAAAGTTTTAAAGTGTTTTCCAGGCCTGTATGAGTGTTTCTGTTTCCTGGGTGATCAGATGGAGCTGATGTCACTTCCTGTTTACGCTACATCACACTAGGTTTAAAATATTTATTGAGATTCTTTCAGACGAGTGGAAAGAAAACATCAAAATCCAACAGTTACATTACATAATGCCTCATTTGCATATTTAAACTTAACATTTAAGAAAACTTTTAATATAAAAAGTAATTGTGTTGATGTGAGGAATGAAGTGGGGAAGTTTCAGCTGATATTTGTAAGCTAAAGTTTTTACACTCTTCACCTTCAGTGTTTCACTTAGAGCTTCTGCTTTTCTGACGTAAAGTCTAAAACCTTTGTTTTCTGAGTCCGTTTGTATCTAAACTAAAGTCCTGACTGATGATGTTGAATTGTTTCTGTCAGAATTTCTGCTCCAACTCGACGGTGCTGAAGACTCGGACAGCGTGTCACTCGTGCAGCATCAGCATGATGATGCCGTGTCCGTCCACATACAAACAGACGCCCAGATCCACCGTGCGGGACTGCAAGTGAGGAACAACACAAGTTATTATCTTGTTGCAAAAGGTATTATCTTGTTGCACAAGTTAGCATCGTGTTGCACTAGTTATTATCTTGTTGCACAAGTTATTAACTTGTTGCACTAGTTATTATCTTGTTGCACTAGTTATTATCTTGTTGCACTAGTTATTATCTTGTTGCACGAGTTATTATCTTGTTGCACTAGTTATTATCTTGTTGCACTAGTTATTATCTTGTTGCACTAGTTATTATCTTGTTGCTCAAGTTATTATCTTGTTGCACTAGTTATTATCTTGTTGCACTAGTTATTATCTTGTTGCACTAGTTATTATCTTGTTACACAAGTTAGCATCTTGTTGCACTAGTTAGCATCTTGTTGCACTAGTTATTATCTTGTTGCACTAGTTATTATCTTGTTGCTCAAGTTATTATCTTGTTGCACTAGTTATTATCTTGTTGCAATAGTTATTATCTTGTTGCACTAGTTATTATCTTGTTGCACAAGTTAGCATCTTGTTGCACTAGTTATTATATTGTTGCACAAGTTAGCATCTTGTTGCACTAGTTATTATCTTGTTGCGCAAATTATTATCTTGTGCACCAGTTATTATCTTGTTGCACGAGTTGTCTAGTTTCACTAGTTATTATCTTGTTGCACTAGTTATTGTCTAGTTTCACTAGTTATTAACTTGTTGCACCAGTTATTATCTTGTTGCACTAATTATTATCTTGTTGCACTAGCTATTATCTTGTTGCACTAGTTATTATCTTGTTGCGTACGTTATTTTCTTGTTGTAGTAGTTATTATCTTGTTGTACTAGTTATTATCTTGTTGCACAAGTTAGCATCGTGTTGCACCAGTTATTATCTTGTTGGACTAGTTATTGTCTAGTTTCACTAGTTATTAACTTGTTGCACTAGTTATTATCTTGTTGCACGAGTAATTATCTTGTTGCACTAGTTATTGTCTAGTTTCCCTAGTTATTATCTTGTTGCATAAGTTATTATATTGTTGCACTAGTTATTATCTTGTTGCACCAGTTATTATCTTGTTGCACTAGTTATTAATGAACTTGTTGCACTAGTTATTAACTTGTTGCGCGAGTTATTATCTTGTTGCACTAGTTATTAATGAACTTGTTGCACTAGTTATTATCTTGTTGCACAAGTTAGCATCGTGTTGCACCAGTTATTATCTTGTTGGACTAGTTATTGTCTAGTTTCACTAGTTATTAACTTGTTGCACTAGTTATTATCTTGTTGCACGAGTAATTATCTTGTTGCACTAGTTATTGTCTAGTTTCACTAGTTATTATCTTGTTGCACAAGTTATTGTCTAGTTTCACTAGTTATTATCTTGTTGCACAAGTTATTATCTTGTTGCACGAGTTAATGTCTAGTTTCACTAGTTATTAACTTGTTGCACCAGTTATTATCTTGTTGCACAAGTTATTATCTTGTTGCACAAGTTATTAATTAACTTGTTGCACTAGTTATTATCTTGTTGCACCAGTTATTATCTTGTTGCACCAGTTATTATCTTGTTGCACTAGTTATTAATTATCTTGTTGCGCAAGTTATTATCTTGTTGCACTAGTCATTAACTTGTTGCACCAGTTATTATCTACTTGCAGTCGTTATTAACTTGTTACACACGTTTTTTTCTTGTTGCATTAGTTATTAATTATCTTGTTAACAAGTTATTTTCTTGTTGCATTAGCTATTAATTATCTTGTTGCACAAGTCATTATCTTGTTGCACTAGTTATTAACTTGTTGCATACGTTTTTATCTTGTTGCACCAGTTATTAATTAACTTGTTGCACTAGTTATTATCTTGTTGCGCAAGTTATTATCTTGTTGCACCAGTTATTAATAAACTTGTTGCTCTAGTTATTATCTTGTTGAGCAAATTATTATCTTGTTGCACTCGTTATTATCTTGTTGCACAAGTTAGCATCGTGTTGCACTCGTTATTATCTTGTTGCACAAGTTATTAACTTGTTGCACTAGTTATTATCTTGTTGCACTAGTTATTATCTTGTTGCTCGAGTTATTATCTTGTTGCACTAGTTATTATCTTGTTGCTCGAGTTATTATCTTTTTGCACAAGTTATTATCTTGATGCACCAGTTATTATTTTGTTACACAAGTTATTAACTTGTTGCACAAGTTATTATCTTGATGCACAAGTTATTATCGTGTTACACAAGTTATTATCATGTTACACAAGTTATTATCTTGTTGCACAAGTTATTATCTTGTTGCACTAGTTATTGTCTAGTTTCACTAGTTATTAACTTGTTGCACCAGTTATTATCTTGTTGCACTAGTTATTATCTTGTTGCACTAGCTATTATCTTGTTGCACAAGTTATTATCTTGTTGCACTAGTTAATATCTTGTTTTGCAAGTTTGTATCTTGGTGCACTAGTTATTATCTTGTTGCACAAGTTTTTATCTTGTTGCACAAGTTATTAACTTGTTGCACTAGTTATTAACTTGTTGCACCTGTTATTATCTTGTTGCACTCGTTATTATCTTGTTGCACAAGTTAGCATCGTGTTGCACTAGTTATTATCTTGTTGCACAAGTTATTAACTTGTTGCACTAGTTATTATCTTGTTGCACTAGTTATTATCTTGTTGCTCGAGTTATTATCTTTTTGCACAAGTTATTATCTTGATGCACCAGTTATTATTTTGTTACACAAGTTATTAACTTGTTGCACAAGTAATTATCTTGATGCACCAGTTATTATCGTGTTACACAAGTTATTATCTTGTTGCACAAGTTATTATCTTGTTGCACTAGTTATTGTCTAGTTTCACTAGTTATTAACTTGTTGCACCAGTTATGATCTTGTTGCACTAGTTATTATCTTGTTGCACTAGCTATTATCTTGTTGTACAAATTATTATCTTGTTGCACTAGTTAATATCTTGTTTTGCAAGTTTTTATCTTGGTGCACTAGTTATTATCTTGTTGCACAAGTTATTATCTTGTTGCAATATTAATTAACTTGTTGCACAAGTTTTTGTCTTGTTGCACCAGTTATTATCTTGTTGCAATAGTTATTAACTTGTTGCACCTGTTATTATCTTGTTGCACTAGCTATTATCTTGTTGTACAAATTATTATCTTGTTGCACTAGTTAATATCTTGTTTTGCAAGTTTTTATCTTGGTGCACTAGTTATTATCTTGTTGCACAAGTTATTATCTTGTTGCACTAGTTATTATGTTGTTGCACTAGTTATGATCATGTTGCACTAGTTATTATCTTGTTGCACCAGTTATTATCTTGTTGCACTAGTTATTAACTTGTTGCACAAGTTATTATCTTGTTGCACTAGTTATTAATGAACTTGTTACACTAGTTAATATCTTGTTTCGCAAGTTATTATCTTGTTGCACTAGTTATTAATTAACTTGTTTCACTAGTTATTGATTAACTTGTTGCACTAGTTATTATTTTGTTGCACTAGTTATTATCTTGGTGCGCAAGTTATTATCTTGTTGAACCAGTTATTATCTTGTTGCACTAGTTATTAACTTGTTGCACCAGTTATTATCTTCTTGCACTAGTTATTAACTTGTTACACACGTTTTTTTCTTGTTGCACGAGTTATTAATTATCTTGTTGCACTAGTTATTATCTTGTTGCACAAGTTATTATCTTGTTGCTCTAGTTATTAATTAACTTGTTGCACTATTTATTATCTTGTTGCACAAGTTATTATCTTGTTGCTCTAGTTATTAATTAACTTGTTGCACGAGTTATTATCTTGTTGCGCAAGTTATTAATTAACTTGTTGCACTAGTTATTATCTTGTTGCTCGAGTTATTATCTTGTTGCACTAGTTATTATCTTGTTGCTCGAGTTATTATCTTTTTGCACAAGTTATTATCTTGATGCACCAGTTATTATTTTGTTACACAAGTTATTAACTTGTTGCACAAGTTATTATCTTGATGCACAAGTTATTATCGTGTTACACAAGTTATTATCATGTTACACAAGTTATTATCTTGTTGCACAAGTTATTATCTTGTTGCACTAGTTATTGTCTAGTTTCACTAGTTATTAACTTGTTGCACCAGTTATTATCTTGTTGCACTAGTTATTATCTTGTTGCACTAGCTATTATCTTGTTGCACAAGTTATTATCTTGTTGCACTAGTTAATATCTTGTTTTGCAAGTTTGTATCTTGGTGCACCAGTTATTATCGTGTTACACAAGTTATTATCTTGTTGCACAAGTTATTATCTTGTTGCACTAGTTATTGTCTAGTTTCACTAGTTATTAACTTGTTGCACCAGTTATGATCTTGTTGCACTAGTTATTATCTTGTTGCACTAGCTATTATCTTGTTGTACAAATTATTATCTTGTTGCACTAGTTAATATCTTGTTTTGCAAGTTTTTATCTTGGTGCACTAGTTATTATCTTGTTGCACAAGTTATTATCTTGTTGCACTAGTTATTATGTTGTTGCACTAGTTATGATCATGTTGCACTAGTTATTATCTTGTTGCACCAGTTATTATCTTGTTGCACTAGTTATTAACTTGTTGCACAAGTTATTATCTTGTTGCACTAGTTATTAATGAACTTGTTACACTAGTTAATATCTTGTTTCGCAAGTTATTATCTTGTTGCACTAGTTATTAATTAACTTGTTTCACTAGTTATTGATTAACTTGTTGCACTAGTTATTATTTTGTTGCACTAGTTATTATCTTGGTGCGCAAGTTATTATCTTGTTGAACCAGTTATTATCTTGTTGCACTAGTTATTAACTTGTTGCACCAGTTATTATCTTCTTGCACTAGTTATTAACTTGTTACACACGTTTTTTTCTTGTTGCACGAGTTATTAATTATCTTGTTGCACTAGTTATTATCTTGTTGCACAAGTTATTATCTTGTTGCTCTAGTTATTAATTAACTTGTTGCACTATTTATTATCTTGTTGCACAAGTTATTATCTTGTTGCTCTAGTTATTAATTAACTTGTTGCACTAGTTATTATCTTGTTGCGCAAGTTATTAATTAACTTGTTGCACTAGTTATTATCTTGTTGCTCGAGTTATTATCTTGTTGCACTAGTTATTATCTTGTTGCTCGAGTTATTATCTTTTTGCACAAGTTATTATCTTGATGCACCAGTTATTATTTTGTTACACAAGTTATTAACTTGTTGCACAAGTTATTATCTTGATGCACAAGTTATTATCGTGTTACACAAGTTATTATCATGTTACACAAGTTATTATCTTGTTGCACAAGTTATTATCTTGTTGCACTAGTTATTGTCTAGTTTCACTAGTTATTAACTTGTTGCACCAGTTATTATCTTGTTGCACTAGTTATTATCTTGTTGCACTAGCTATTATCTTGTTGCACAAGTTATTATCTTGTTGCACTAGTTAATATCTTGTTTTGCAAGTTTGTATCTTGGTGCACTAGTTATTATCTTGTTGCACAAGTTTTTATCTTGTTGCACAAGTTATTAACTTGTTGCACTAGTTATTAACTTGTTGCACCTGTTATTATCTTGTTGCACTCGTTATTATCTTGTTGCACAAGTTAGCATCGTGTTGCACTAGTTATTATCTTGTTGCACAAGTTATTAACTTGTTGCACTAGTTATTATCTTGTTGCACTAGTTATTATCTTGTTGCTCGAGTTATTATCTTTTTGCACAAGTTATTATCTTGATGCACCAGTTATTATTTTGTTACACAAGTTATTAACTTATTGCACAAGTAATTATCTTGATGCACCAGTTATTATCGTGTTACACAAGTTATTAACTTGTTACACAAGTTATTATCTTGATGCACCAGTTATTATCGTGTTACACAAGTTATTATCTTGTTGCACTAGTTATTATCTTGTTGCACTAGCTATTATCTTGTTGTACAAATTATTATCTTGTTGCACTAGTTAATATCTTGTTTTGCAAGTTTTTATCTTGGTGCACTAGTTATTATCTTGTTGCACAAGTTATTATCTTGTTGCAATATTAATTAACTTGTTGCACAAGTTTTTGTCTTGTTGCACCAGTTATTATCTTGTTGCAATAGTTATTAACTTGTTGCACCTGTTATTATCTTGTTGCACTAGTTATTATCTTGTTGCGCAAGTTATTAACTTGTTGCACCTGTTATTATCATGTTGCACCAGTTATTATCTTGTTGCACTAGTTATTATGTTGTTGCACTAGTTATGATCATGTTGCACTAGTTATTATCTTGTTTCACCAGTTATTATCTTGTTGCACTAGTTATTAACTTGTTGCATAAGTTATTATCTTGTTGCACTAATTATTAATGAACTTGTTACACTAGTTAATATCTTGTTTCGCAAGTTATTATCTTGTTGCACTAGTTATTAATTAACTTGTTTCACTAGTTATTGATTAACTTGTTGCACTAGTTATTATTTTGTTGCACTAGTTATTATCTTGGTGCACTAGTTATTAACTTGTTGCACCAGTTATTATCTTCTTGCACTAGTTATTAACTTGTTACACACGTTTTTTTCTTGTTGCACGAGTTATTAATTATCTTGTTGCACTAGTTATTATCTTGTTGCACAAGTTATTATCTTGTTGCTCTAGTTATTAATTAACTTGTTGCACTATTTATTATCTTGTTGCACAAGTTATTATCTTGTTGCTCTAGTTATTAATTAACTTGTTGCACTAGTTATTATCTTGTTGCGCAAGTTATTAATTAACTTGTTGCACTAGTTATTATCTTGTTGCACCAGTTATTATCTTGTTGCACTTGTTATTATCTTGTTGAACCAGTTATTATCTTGTTGCACTAGTTATTAACTTGTTGCACCAGTTATTATCTTGTTGCACTTGTTATTATCTTGTTGAACCAGTTATTATCTTGTTGCACTAGTTATTAACTTGTTGCACAAGTTATTATCTTGTTGCACTAGTTATTATCTTGTTGCACTAGTTATTATCTTGTTGCGCACGTTATTATGTTGTTGCACTAGTTATTGTCTAGTTTCACTAGTTATTAACTTGTTGCACAAGTTATTATCTTGTTGCACTAGTTATTGTCTAGTTTCACTAGTTATTAACTTGTTGCACCAGTTATTATCTTGTTGCACTAGTTATTATCTTGTTGTGCAAGTTATTATCTTGTTGTACTAGTTATTATCTTGTTGCGCAAGTTATTATCTTGTTTCACCAGTTATTATCTTGTTGCACTAGTTATTATCTTGTTGCACAAGTTATTATCTTGTTTTACTAGTTATTATCTTGTTGCGCAAGTTATTATCTTGTTGCACCAACTATTATCTTGTTGCACCAGTTATTATCATGGTGTTTAAGTTATTATCTTGTTGCGCAAGTTATTATCTTGTTGCACTAGTTATTATCTTGTTGCGCAAGTTATTAAATTGTCGCACAAGTTATTATCTTGTTGCACAAATTATTATCTCGTTGCACCAGTTATTATCTTGTTGTGCAAGTTCTTAAAAAATACACATATTTGGATGTAAACACTGATCTCCCTGTGAGCAGGTACTTCATCAGGACTCTCAGTCTGGTGTTGCCCCTCAACGGCTGCTCCTTTGAGTGCTACAGAGAGGCCGAGGTGAGGAGTTGCTGTCCCGGCTCCTGGGGTCCAGACTGCACCGGTGAGTACAGAAACACACCCAGGACACACAACTTAATAATATACATGTAGCAGGAGTTAAAGCATGAGACACAATCTGCTTTAAACTGTACAGTTTTTAATTCACACACTTTTACATTAGTGTGCAGTTTGTTTGTAAAGTTGTGACACAAAAATATATGTATATAAATATGTATAAATATGTACAGGTTATATAGATAAATGCTGTATATGTATATATATTTGTATATATGTGTATGTGTGTATATATATATGTATATATATACACATATATAAGTGAATATACATATATATACACATATGTATATATACATATAATATATATGTGTATATATATATTGTATATACACATACATGTGTATATATATACACATATACATATATATATATATGTATACACCTATATATATACACACATATATATATATGTATATATACATACATATATATGTGTGTATATATAGGTGTATACATATATATATATGTATACACACATATATATGTATATAGGTGTGTACATATATATATATATGTATATGTGTATATATATATATATATATATAATAGAGACTCTCTAAAGTATTTGTTCAGTTTCTCTGGTTCAGGTTCGTCCTGCAGGATCCAGAACTTCCTTCCTCTCAGTTTCTTCGTTAGCAGAACACAAATCTGCTGACGTAGAAACTGACCAGCACAGAACCCCCCCCCCCACACACACACTCCATGTTTAACCCCCCCCCCCCACACACACACACACCCCCCCCATGTTTAACCTACCCTCACACACACTCCATGTTTATCCCCCCCCCCTCCCACACACACACACACCCACACACACACACACACACACACACACACACACACACACACACACACACACACTAAATACTAAAGTATATCAGATATAAAATGTTTAAGTTCAGCGCTGAATTTTCTCTCTGAAGATAAAAGTTAAAGTTCATCATGAAGTTTGTTCTCTGAGTGAAGGACGAAGAAGAGCAGGAAGAAGAGCAGGAAGTGCTGCTCACTGCTTCCTGCTTCCTGTTCTCAGTGTGCTGTTTGTGTCTCAGAGTGTCCCGGGGGGGCCGACAGACCCTGCAGCAACAGAGGAGTCTGCTCCGAAGGGGTGGGGGGCAACGGAACCTGCAGCTGCCAGGTAACAACTTTATTATTATTTAACATTTTAATTATAATGATCATTTTTATAATAATAATAATAATAATAAACAACAATAATAACAAAAAAATTATAAAATAATAAAAACAATCATAATAAATATAACAATAATAACAATAAATAAATATTAGATATAATAATAATATTAGACTTCAATTTTATAGCACCTTTTAAACAAGAAAAGCAGCACAAAGTACTTTACAATAATGGAATGTGTGTGTGTGTGTGTGTGTGTGTGTGTGTGTGTGTGTGTGTGTGTGTGTGTGTGCAGGGGGGTTTTGCAGGAACAGCGTGTGAGGATTGTTCTCCTGGTCGGTTTGGTCCGACCTGTAGCTCCGGTAACTTAAATATTTTCTTCACATTTACTTCTCATTCTTCTGGGGGGGGGATATATTTGGAGAAAGTCAAAGTCTGACATTTACAAGTTATGAGACTAAAATCACAAATCTACAAGAAAAGACAGCGTCAGATACTCTCTGAGACAAAAGGCATGAATTACAAGAAGAAAATAACAAATTTGCTCAAAGAAAATCAGAAAGTCGTAAATTTATGTTAAAAACAGCTTTGTGTGTGTGTGTATGTGCAGTTTGTTCCTGTGTCCACGGTGTGTGTGAGTCGGGGTTGAGAGGAGACGGTCACTGCACCTGCTTCTCTGGATATAAAGCTCCAAACTGTAACCAAGGTTAGTCGCTCCCCTTAGGTCCCTCTTCATCTGTTGTTACCTGTTGTTACCTGCCTGTTGTTACCTGTTACCTGTTGTTACCTGCCTGTTGTTACCTGTTATCCGTTGTTACCTGTTGTTACCTGTTGTTACCTGTTGTTATCTGTTGTTATCCGTTGTTACCTGTTGTTACCTGTTGTTATCCGTTGTTACCTGTTGTTACCTGTTGTTACCTGTTGTTACCTGTTGTTATCTGTTGTTACCTGTTGTTACCTGTTGTTACCTGTTATCTGTTGTTATCTGTTACCTGTTGTTATCTATTGTTATCTATTGTTATCTGTTGTTACCTGTTGTTATCTGTTGTTACCTGTTATCTGTTGTTATCTGTTACCTGTTGTTATCTATTGTTATCTATTGTTATCTGTTGTTATCTGTTGTTACCTGTCATTACCTGTTGTTATCTGTTGTTATCTGTTGTTACCTGCCGTTACCTGTTGTTATCTGTTGTTACCTGTTGTTACCTGTTGTTATCTGTTGTTACCTGTTGTTATCTGTTGTTACCTGTTATCTGTTGTTATCTGTTACCTGTTGTTATCTATTGTTATCTATTGTTATCTGTTGTTATCCGTTGTTACCTGTTGTTACCTGTTGTTACCTGTTGTTACCTGTTGTTATCTGTTGTTACCTGTTGTTACCTGTTGTTACCTGTTATCTGTTGTTATCTGTTACCTGTTGTTATCTATTGTTATCTATTGTTATCTGTTGTTACCTGTTGTTATCTGTTGTTACCTGTTATCTGTTGTTATCTGTTACCTGTTGTTATCTATTGTTATCTATTGTTATCTGTTGTTATCTGTTGTTATCTGTTGTTACCTGCCGTTACCTGTTGTTATCTGTTGTTACCTGTTGTTACCTGTTGTTATCTATTGTTATCTGTTGTTACCTGCCGTTACCTGTTGTTACCTGCCGTTACCTGTTGTTACCTGTTGTTACCTGTTGTTATCTGTTGTTACCTGTTATCTGTTGTTATCTGTTGTTACCTGTTGTTACCTGTTGTTACCTGTTGTTATCTGTTGTTACCTGTTGTTATCTGTTGTTATCTGTTACCTGTTGTTTTCTGTTGTTATCTGTTGTTACCTGTTATCTGTTGTTATCTGTTGTTACCTGTTGTTACCTGTTGTTACCTGTTGTTATCTGTTGTTACCTGTTGTTATCTGTTGTTATCTGTTACCTGTTGTTATCTGTTGTTATCTGTTGTTACCTGTTATCTGTTGTTATCTGTTACCTGTTATCTGTTGTTATCTGTTGTTACCTGTTGTTACCTGTTGTTACCTGTTGTTATCTGTTGTTACCTGTTGTTACCTGTTGTTATCTGTTGTTACCTGTTGTTATCTGTTGTTACCTGTTGTTATCTGTTGTTATCTGTTACCTGTTGTTATCTGTTGTTATCTGTTGTTACCTGTTGTTATCTGTTGTTATCTGTTACCTGTTGTTATCTGTTGTTATCTGTTGTTACCTGTTATCTGTTGTTATCTGTTACCTGTTGTTACCTGTATCCTCTTCATTTTTCAGAGCTTCCTGAGTGTGCGTCTCTCAGCTGTCCGCTGAACTCTCGCTGTATGGAAGAAGCTCTTACAGGTCGGCTGGTGTGTCAGTGTTTACCTGGGTTCGAGAAATCAGGAGATATCTGTTCATGTGAGTTCATAAAGAAACTATGAGGAAATGTTCCCTTCCTAAAACTGCCAAAACAATATTATATATTAATATTATTTTCACTTTCACTAAGTTAAATCTTTTAATTAACTTCAGTCCTGATTGTAACTACAAATATTATGTTTGTTTACATGATGCAGTTAGTTTGAAGCATGTTTAAAGAAATGGAATTATGTTGTACATAATAAAAGCTTGGGAGATTATTATTATTTATCTTCATGTCTCCACAGTGAGATGTGTGAATGATTGTTTCCAACTGATTTTGCTGCATTTGTACAGTTTGATCAGGAAACCATGGAAACAGCATGTATTTTTCCCAAACATGAGAAGTTGTCTCAATCTGCTGGAAATGCTGAGATCATAGAAATCAAAGAATCCCCGTGAGGTCAGTGTCAGTTGTCTTAAAAAGGACATTAAAAGTGTTTATGGTGTTTGCGTCCTCAGCTATAAACCCTTGTCTCCAGCGGGTCTGCCACGTGCAGGCGTTCTGCGTCCACTCCGGTCCGAACCAGCACCTGTGTGCCTGTAACGAGGGGTACAGCGGGGACGGGCAGGTCTGCATGTCCATCGACCCGTGTCAGAGCAAACAGGGAGGCTGCGCCGCCGAGTCTGCAGGCTGCGTGTACGACGGCCCGGGGAAGGTGAGGAAACCCTAACCCTAACCCTAACCCTCAGGAACAGTCTGTCTCTGTGTATGTCCACAGGAAGCTAACTGTGTGTCCTCTTCAGTCTCACTGCGAGTGTCTCACCGGGTTTCACCTCCTGAACCACGGCAGCTGCAGCCTGAAAGACGCCTGCAGAGCGGATTCCTGCCACAAGAACGCAAAGTGCACCACCGTGGTGCCGGGGAGAGTCCAGTCAGTGCCTTCACTTATCCTCACCTCTGTCTACTGAACTCAGACGAGTTAACGTGATTTATAATCTGAATTCAGACGATTTAACATGCTGTATGTGCTGCAGATGCACCTGTCTGCAGGGTTTCCTTGGTAACGGTGAGGTGTGTTATGGGAACATCATGCAGCGTCTGAGCGATCTGAACACGGAGCCTGGAGGACCGTGGCGAGGGCAGCTGAACAAGGCCATCATGCTGTTCGGTACCAACATCATCTGCACAAACAGAAACATGACACGTGTCAGAATGTTCCGCACTTTAAGCACTTTTATGCTCCGACTTTGCTTTACAGCATTTATACTTTTCAAGAAATGTGTTCCATGTAACTCAAAGATTAGGTCAGAGTTCAGCTGCAACGATCGACTAGCTGGTGAATGAATCACTATTATATAAACTACTTTGATAATCGAGTGTCGGCATTCTTTAATAAGTTCTCTGATTCCAGCTGCTTACATGTGAATATGAACTGTAATAATATGTTCTGGTTTCTTTCCTCACAGTAAATTCAATATAACTGATAAAAAAACATATTTATTAGATTTATGGACAGTGGAAATAATTACACTTCTTCTTACAGGAATAAAACATTAAGGATTGTATTCGTGTGTTTTCAGCTTCTCTGTCGTGGTCTCTGCAGAATTTGGGTCCGTTCACTCTCTTTGTCCCGACCAATAAAGGTTTCAGGGGAACTTTAGTAAGTTTATACATCAAGTCTTATTTTGAAACTTTTGCTAATCCTTCCTGTTGACAGTATTTTACTTTGAAGGTTGATTTCAGAGACGAACAGCTTGAACTTTAAACATCTTGTTGTTTCCTGCGTGTCAGATGAGTACTCTGACCGCTGACTCGTCCAAAGCCAAGTACCTGTGTAAGATTCACCTGGTGGCCGGAGTCCTGCCCCTCATCACCCTGAAGAAGACCGACGTCTTCTTCACTTTGACCGGGAAACCAGCTGAGATAGACACTTCAGAGGGGGTGAGAGACAGACAGGCTTCTGTCAGCAGAGGGGTTATTATAATAATAATAAGAAGAAGAAGAAGAAGATTTTTTTAATAATATTTAATAATAATAATATTTAATAACATTAATAATAACATGTAATAAAGATGATAATAATATTAATAATAATATATTTAAAATAATAATAATACTATTTAATATCGATAATATTAATAATAATCTGAATATTTAATAATAATATTAACATTAACCTCCACGTGTTTTCCTCCAGGACCTTCTGACTAAGATCCGTATCCATGGCAGCAGGAAGAAAGGCGTGATCGTCCAGTCCGACGTGGTGGCGTCTAACGGGATGATCCACATCATCAATAAGTTGATGGACAGCGTGGAACCCACGGTGGAGAGCGACTCTCAGGTGAAACAGGGAACTTCCTGTTTCAGGAATTCACTCCTTCATCGACCATCATTAACATCCGTTTGTTTTCAGGAGAATCTAATGAAGATCATCTCTGACTACGGGAAGTTTGACAAGTTCAAGTCTTTGTTAGAGGTTCGTTTCAGTTTTCTGCACTGTATTGATACTAAATCCTGACAGAAAGACAGAAGTCTGGCAGGTTAAATGTCCTGATCCAGCAGGTAGAACTGCCTCACATTTACAGCATTTTACTTCTAGTCAAGTCAAAGTTTATTATAGCCCAAAAGATAGGGTCTTAGGTCTTGGTCATGGTCTTGGACTGGACTGGACCAGACAGGGTCTTGGTCTTGGCTGCAGCCCCGGTAGAGATGGCCGGTATATATTGACTCCTTCTTCTGGTCTGTGTGCAGAAAGTCGACCTGGGCTCGGTCCTGGACCTGCCCGGTCCGATGACGGTCTTCGCTCCCAGCAGCTCGGCCTTCGACGCGATGACTGAAGGCCACCTGCAGTTCCTGAGCAGCGTTGAAGTAAGACTCACAATCACACAAAAAGACTTCACAGCTCAAAACATTTCAAATATTACTAAAAACACTTTTATTTTGAAGGGGCACAACAAACTGCTGGAGCTGATGAGGAATCACATTGTCCCGTTCAGCGCTGTGAGTAAAACCTTTACTTCTCTGAAACACGTTTTACCCATCAAACCTTCTGACCTTGTGTTTCTGCTATGAAGCTGGACGTCTTCAACGCCGCGTCCAGTCCCAGGATCGTCACGCTGGCCAGTCAGGTTCTGACGATTAACGTGACCGAAAACGTGAGTTTATGTCGTAAAAATCTTTTAATCTCAAGATGTTTCTCTGTCTTTTTAACCACAACAGGCGGAAACAAGTTTTCATGATCAATGTAGAGATTTTGGTTATTTATCTTCCAGAACATGAGCATGAGAGTGTGTGTTTGTAACTGTGTGTGTAGATTTAAACTCACAACAGCTACATTACATAACGTCTCATGTACATATTAAACATGAACTCTTGTAATATAAACAGTGTTGATGTGAGTCATGAAGTGGGGAAGCTTCCTGCTGATTAGTTACATTTTTCACCTGCAGTGTCAGAAAAGTGAAAAATGATCAACAGATAAATAAAATGTTTCTCCATGTTTGTAAATTTAGTTCAGTATTATTTTGACTTTTCTTTCAGAATATTTTGTGACTCGTGTTTTGTGGTTCAGGGTCAGATGTTAGTGAACGGGGCGGCGGTGTTGGAGGCGGCGGTGGAGGCTAAAAATGGCCGCCTGTACGTGCTGGACGGTGTTCTGACTCCGGCCTCCATCGAGCCCGTGCTGCCCCACAGGTGTGACACCACTGAGACCAAAGTCCTCCAGGTGAGTTACCTGCTTCAGTTTCACACAAATCTTCGTTGTTTGATTTTTGTTCGTTTTAGTAAAAAAAAAAATCAGTTGAATTTTAATTACATTTTTGTAGTTTTAATTTTATCCGTTTGTTTTTTCAATCTTTATTAAAAAAATATAAAATCATTTCAGACACAAACTCAACATAATGATAAAGAATATTAATAAATGAATAGAAATAGGGTAAATAAGCTTCAATCTTCAAAGAGTTCATCGTACAGTTTTATTACTTTTTTATTGTTTATAAACTTGAGTCTTAAAATATTCTTTAAATTCACTTAAAAAAATTGAGAAATTGTGGATACGTTTTGTATTTATGTACATTGAACCATATATAATATATATAAAAGGTTTAAGTGTTCGCCGAACATCATCTTGTACTTCTGTATTATTTAATATATCAAAGTTTCCTGATCATGACTTCGATGTTGAAGTGAACGCTTTAACATCATTACTTAATAATCTCATTTCCTCAACACAAGTATTTTTTGTGCTGATTAAATAATTTTTAATGAACTTATTCCACACATCTCATAAGAATTATATTATGTTTCTAATATAAATCCAAACTTTCTTCTTCTGGAAGTTTTGGTGACGTCTCTGCACCAGACTCCTGACTTTGTTCTTTCGACAGAAGCCTTCCATGAGTCCAGTGCATTTGTATTTATTGGCCTTCAGAATCAAAGGACTTGCTCTGTGCCAGAAACTGACAATCTTTTCACGTCCATGTTTTCTGTCTTCTACCTTCAGGGTGAATGTGGCGTCTGCTCTAAAGTCAAACTGTCTCGGTGCTCAACCGGTGTTAAAACGGTACGAAGTCTCGCTGTTTTATTTCCTCACACTTCCATCTGTCGCAACATCGGATCACAAACGTTCTCTCTGTTCTTCAGGGCACCGCCACCTTCGGATGTGTTTACACGCTGTCCTTCGGCAGACCTGTTGCGAGCATCCCGGCTACAGGCTGCGCGCCCCTCTGCAACGTCACCGTCACGGTAAACCAACAACCTGTAATCTGATTGGTTAGTCAGATTACAGGAGCGTCTCAGTAAAGACGCTGAAACTACGGAAGCCCTAAGAGTCATTTTTTATTTGAAGTCTGATCTAAACCGAGAGAGAGTTTATGACTAAAGAACAGAAAGAAAAAGGTTTTTCAGGAGAATGTTTCTAAATTCCTGTAAAAAACCAGACAACAAACTTTTATTTTTCCCCAGGTGAAAACACCTGCGTTGTAGGTTTGCCAGTTATGAAACATTACTGTCATGTTTTTCTTTTGGTTCAAATATATTTTAATTGGTGCTAATCTGCAGATTGTAGTCCTCTTTTGAAGGTTGGGTAGTGCCTCTTGTGGTCGAAATGAGTATTACAACAACAAACACTTGATCGTGACAGAAAAAAAGGATTTACCTGCTTTAACTGTTTTTACAGATTAAAAAATAAAGTAATTTAAAAAATGATCAAGTCAGAAACAAGGAGAGAAAACTATTCAGATCAGCAGCATTATAATTTAATTTATTAGATAATAATTAGACGTGTTTCTGTTTTCAGTCTACAGCCTGTTGTAAAGGTTTCTACGGTCCGGACTGCAGCTCCTGTCCCGGGGGACACCAGAGCCCCTGCTCCGGACACGGCCAGGTGAGAGCCAATGCACTCAACTTTACCATGTCACACCTGAGACAAATACATATTGTCAGGATGAAGCGTTTTAAAAAAGGTTTTTTTCTTTACACTTAAAACTCCTTAAAGAGTTACATGTTAGCTTTAATTTACACTTAAAGGGTAATATAAAGTGAAAATGTATAAAAATGTATTTCTTTATTTGTAAAACACCATAAACTTAATTTTTCAGTTAAGGTTTAAATTCAGGAATGACTTTATATATTATAGTCCAATAATTAAATCTGGGGTCAAGTCTTTACATTCACCAAGTAACAAACCACAGATTAGAAATCAATCAAAAAGATCTTCAGAAAACCCTCGACCATACTCAAACCCATCATTTAATTCATATTATATTGTTATACATCAGTTACTGGAGGAAGTTCAAGTGTTTTTCTGTTGCAGTGTTCCGAGGGGACTGGAGGAAATGGATCGTGCGTCTGCGATCCGAACTTCCGAGGTTCTCGCTGTCAGTACTGCTCGTCCTCCAACAAACACGGAGCAAACTGTGACAGAAGTGAGTCCGGGTCTCTCACAGGCGGGGTCCACGTCAGGGTTTACAGCTCACCTGTGTGAACACCTTTGTTTCCTCAGCCTGTCCCTGTGTCCACGGACAGTGTGAGGACCGTCCGGACTCAGACGGTCGGTGCAAACCGGACTCCTGTCTGACGGGGTTCACCGGTCGGTTCTGCGACCACAGGACGGCGGCGTGCGGCACTCAGGCTCAGTTCTGTCACGCCCACGCAGACTGTGACTTCAGCCAGGGAACCACCAGGTGAGTTTACCTGCATCCATTACTCAGGTTTACCTGCATCAGTCTCAAAATCCAACTTGTGATGGAAACTTAGCGCCGATGAGCAACGACCCCGAGGCTGCGAGTAAGCAAAACTCTTTCCACGATTAAGACGAGATACGAGGAAACCAGACTACAAAGTAGTTAAAAATAACAACTGAATCTCTCTTTACAGGACTGTCTCAGAAAATTAGAATATTGTGATAAAGTTCTTTATTTTCTGTAATGCAATTAAAAAAACAAAAATGTCATGCATTCTGGATTCATTACAAATCAACTGAAATATTGCAAGCCTTTTATTATTTTAATATTGCTGATTATGGCTTACAGCTTAAGAAAACTCAAAAATTCCTATCTCAAAAAATTAGAATAGTTCCTCAGACCAAGTAAAAAAAAAGATTTATAACAGCAAAACAAAATCAAACATTTGAAAATGTCCATTAATGCACTCAGTACTTGGTTGGGAATCCTTTTGCACGGATTACTGCATCAATGCGGCGTGGCATGGAGGCAATCAGCCTGTGGCATTGCTGAGGTGTTATGGATGCCCAGGATGCTTCAATAGCGGCCTTTAGCTCATTAGCATTGTTGGGTCTGGTGTCTTTCAGCTTCTTCTTCACAATACCCCACATATTCTCTATGGGGTTCAGGTCAGGGGAATTGGCAGGCCAATCGAGGACAGTAATGCCATGGTCAGTACACCAGTTACTGGTGGTTTTGGCACTGTGGGCAGGTGCCAGATCATGCTGGAAAATGAATTCCTCATCTCCATAGAGCTTTTCAGCAGACGGAAGCATGTAGTGCTCTAAAATCTCTTGGTACACAGCTGCATTTACTCTGGGCTTGATGAAACACAGTGGACCAACACCAGCAGCTGACATGGCTCCCCAAACCATCGCTGACTGTGGGAACTTCACACTGGATTTCAAGCAACTTGGATTTTGCTCCTCTCCAGCCTTTCTCCAGACTCTGGCGCCTTGACTTCCAAATGAAATACAAAACTTGCTTTCGTCTGAAAAGAGGACTTTGGACCACTCTGCAACTGTCCAGTGCTTCTTTTCCATAGCCCAAGTCAGACGCTTCTTCCGTTGTCTTGAGTTCAGAAGTGGCTTGACCATGGGAATACGGCTATTGTAGCCCATTTCCCGGACACGTCTGTGAACAGTGGCTTTTGATACCTGGACTCCAGCTTCAGTCCACTGTCTTTGAAGCTCCCCCAAATTCTGGAAGCGACTCTTCTTCACAATGCTGTTAAGGCTGCGGTCATCTCTCTTGGTTGTGCAGCGTTTCCTGCCACATTTCCCCCTTCCAACAGACTTTTTGTGGATGTGCTTTGAAACTGCACTCTGTGAACAGCTTGCTCTTTGAGACATTTCTTTTTGTGTCTTACCCTCCTGATGGAGGGTGTCAATGATGGTCCTCTGGACAGCAGTCAGATCAGCAGTTTTCCCCATACTTGTGATTTAGTTTACTGAACCAAGCTGAGTGTTTTTCAAGGCTCAGGAAACCCTTGCAGGTGTTTCGAGTTAATTAGACGATTCAAGTGATTCGTTGAACACCCTACTAGTATACTTTTTCATGATATTCTAATATTTAGAGATAGGATATTTGAGTTTTCTTAAGCTGTATGCCATAATCAGCAATATTAAAATAATAAAAGGCTTGCAATATTTCAGTTGATTTGTAATGAATTCAGAATGTATGACATTTTTGTTTTTTTAATTGCATTACAGAAAATAAAGAACTTTATCACAATATTCTAATTTTCTGAGACAGTCCTGTATGTTTGTTGAAATATTTACGACTGTTTCTTTCTCCACATGAGGACAGCAGCAGCTCACAGTGAGCACTTACTGAAGTTAAACACAAATGTTGAAGATAATCTGACGACAATAGTTAGTGTTGAGGAAAAGGTTGAATGTCGAATTAATACAGAAAACTTGTGGTTAAATCGATATATTTATTAATATGATAAGTCAAGCATGGAACATATTCTCAGCTGAGAGACGTTCCTGTCATCTCTCCCCTGCTCCGCCTCCTGGTTACATCCGTTTATATATCATTTCCGGTCTTTGACGTCTGACGTCATCACGCCACATCATACGGGGTATTCGAACGACTCTGCCAGGGGGCGCATTCACAATATCACAATATCACAATTATCCCTGATATGATGAGACAGTTATGAGTGAGTTGAGCTTTAGTTAATATATATAGTACCTAACATTTATTCACATTATCGATGTAAATACGTGCATTTGTCAGTTATTACACAAGATAATACATTTATTAGTTAATTATATCACATTAGGTTAAAGGTTTAAATAAGTTCAACTAAAATGTCTAAAACTAGACTAAACTATCTCGACTAAAATAGATAAAAACTAACAAGTGCATCTGAGACAGAACTAAAACGGCATAAAACTAAATCTGACCAAATTAAAACAATTTGGACATCAGAGTCAGTTTTGTCTCAGTTTCACTTTGTAAATGAAGCCTCAGTGTACTTTGGTTGTTACCTGTGAACCGTTGTTATTAATAGAAACTGGTTAATGATGACGGACATTATTCAGTTCATCTGCTGTGTGTTTTCAGGTGTGTATGTAAACCTGGTTACCAAGGTGACGGTATCACCTGTGTGGAGTCCGACCCCTGTGCTCCGCCTCTCCGCGGCGGCTGCAGTGTGAACGTGAGCCCGTTAATAAACTCTAAAATCTGTGACAACATATTAGACCCAAAATTGGTAAAATTAAAATTAAATTACAGACACATTTGTGAATTTATAATCAGAAATTTACGACTTTTTAATGTCGGACAATATTCGTATAATTCTTTCTTTCTTTCTCTTAAATGAACCACTTTAATCTCAGAGAATATCCAAGTTTTGTCTTTTTTGTCTTATTTACAACGTTAATCTTGGAAAATTGGAAGTATTTTCTCAGAATATAAAACACCCCCCCCCCCCCCAGCTCCATATATATTTAAAGAAGTATATTAAAGACATCTTTTAGAGAAGCGTCCTCACTGTGTTTGTGCTGCATTGCGCCCCCTGCAGGCTAAATGTGTAAGGACAGGAGCTGGTACTCACAGCTGTCAGTGTCTGAGCGGATGGCGGGAGGACGGAGACGAGTGTCAGCCCATCAACAACTGTGACTCTCTGGACGGAGGAGGCTGCCATCCCAACGCCACCTGCATCTACGTCGGCCCTGGACAGGTAGCATCATCACACGGTTTAAAGGACTACACCGTGATTTAACCTGACCCTTTAGACCCTTTTCTGTTCATCTCTCCTTATTTACAGCTGTGCATGTCAACATTAATTTATTTACAGAGTTAGCAGCGCAGAAATCCCACCAGTGTCGACACCAGCTGTGAAGTGGGCAAAAGTTTAAATTATTTCAAAGAAAAAAGTTAAATTCTGCCCACACTTCTATCCCCTCTGACTGTTCACGCTCGGTCATGCATGTGGACCTTAAACTGATTTCAAATAAACAAGACTGTAAAGAAACAACTATTATGTTTACAGTATTTGATTCCCTGCAAGGGGACGAATAAAAAGGGTGTGCATGTTGTCTTCGACTCAAAAGTGAATTTAAACAATGTACAATCAAAGACGACAAAAAAAAGATGGTGACGGCCAAAAATGCCAAACTCAAGGTCACAAAACTGTAATCCACAAACCAATTGTTGACATTAGCTGACTGTCCACTTCTTACAGTCTATGCTAAAATCTAAATCAACTTTTCTTCTTCTCTTCATGTGTGTTTGTTAAACCAACAGAGTGACTGTGCATGTAAATCCAGCTACAAAGGAAACGGGCAAGACTGTGAAGCAGTGAATCAGTGCGTCACTGTGAACGGAGGCTGTCACTACTTGGTGAGTCCCATAAATACATAAATATTCTTCTTATTTATCAGACTGAAGGCAGACAGACACAATCATTGGTCGGGTTAGTTTGTTTTCTGGAGCCTGAACTGAAGCGTTCTGTGTCCAGGCGAGCTGCCGCCTGCTGTCCTCTGGGTGGACATGTGTTTGTGATGAAGGATATGTTGGAAACGGGCGGATGTGTTACGGTACAGTCGTCCAGGTGAGAGTCCTGAGCAGTGGTGAAGGTGTTAATATGTCAAACTGTGTTTCTGTACCTGAGTTTGTTTTTGTGATGCCTTTAGGTGCTGATGACTCTGCCAGACGTTTCCGAGTTCTTCACATGGACAACTGTGAGTATAATATCTCATAAAAATCATAGGTCAGGCCAACATTTATAACATTTATAGCATTTATCAACAAAATAATGACATAACTGTGTAATTCCTTTGGTTGACGTGCTCTCTGGGATTGCCTCAGCACAAATCTGTCAAAGCATTTGGCTGAAAATTTAGTTTTTCTTCTCATACTACATTTAGTCTTTCAGTTTTTTCTATATATTTCATGTCAAAAACAGACTAAATATAGTATTATAAGAAAAACTACAAGGAACACAATCAATTATTTGATATGAACTTATATGAATAACAAAGGTATGCACATGTATACGGTGTAAAAAAGGATCTTTATGTTATTTGATAGAGGTTTCTGCATTCTTGCATTTTAAATGGTAGAAAAATATGTTTTTGACCTCAAAATACGGCACTTTCCTTATATTAAAGATTGTAGGGATGAGCACTTCTGTGGTTTCTTATAGTTGATCAAAATAAAAAGTTCAAACCACACATTTTATTTTAAAATATACATAAATTGTAACCCTAAAGTGTTTATAAGTGTAATATCTCTATAAAATGTATGGAAATGAATAATAGAATAACCCAACAGCAATAAATTAAGAACTTTACATACGTATGCAATCACAACTCAAAGTGTGTATATTTAAAATATGTGTTTTATAACACATATAACACAATGTGCATACATACTGTACCAAAGGTCATTTTAGTTTTACATTCAAAGCTTCTGTTGAGTTTTCAAATGTCTGTTCATATTTTATTACGTCATAAAAAAATTTAAATCCTCAATTTGAATAAAGTGATTGATGGGATTAAACGAAAATGTTGTTTTTGAGGCTAAACGACAACAAATGTGGATTAACTCAGAATATTTGTTTAGATAAAAACATGTTTCACTTATTGGAGTTATTGGAAAAAGCTCTATTGAGTGCAGAATCAACCTGTATGCAGACGATACAGTTCCTTACAAAGACATGAGAAGAGCTGATTTGTGGTTAGAAGTTAATAAACGGTCAATAAAGAAGACGCAAATTTGTGTCTATCATACATTTGTATTTAACAAGGATATTGCAAATATTTAATATAATTTATGTTGTCCAGAACAAGCATTATATTCTTAGTAAGTCTTTTTTCTGTTAGCGGTCTCAGAGACAATATATTTGTGTGATTGTGTCCTAGGACTCGAGTCTGTCTTGGTCGCTCTCGGACCAGGACATCACCCTCCTGGTTCCGTCTTCAGCGTCCGTCGCTAAAATGTCTTCAGAGGACAAAAACTTCTGGACCATGAAGGGAAACCTGCCGAGTCTCATCAGGTTACAGCTCACCACAAACTATATTTAAATATGTTTTTATTTATTTGTGCTTTTACAAGTTTAATGTTCAGAGTATTTGATCTGTATCTGTTTTATACCGCAGAAATCACATAATCCCGGGTAACTATCCGTTATCCAGCCTGAGCAGCATTTCCTCTCTAACTTCCCTTCTCAAGACAACACTTCCTGTTTCAACAACCAATGAGGTAAGTCCACAGAGGGAGTGCTTTCCTATCATTTCTGCCCACAAAACTAGATTACGTGCTTATTTTAGATGAAATACCCACATTTTGAATGTTAGCAAACTGATTGGGCCTGTTTTATTTATTAAGGGCTACATGTATGTCAAAAAAGGAAAGTCCATTTGCTAAGATTTTCGTTTATAAAATAAATATATAAAAACCCTTAAGGGATTTTTATTAAATGAAAAAGCATTATCCTTTATATAAGTAAGTAAAAATCTAAATGAAATTGCAATAATCCAATTTACATTTAAATGTGAATTATTGCATCTTCATTTTGACTCAAATAACACGTTATTATACTAAAAAATGTAAGTGTAGATTATCATTTTAATAAAATGTGTGAGGTTTTAATTTGTGTCTGAAACTGTGTAAAATGATGTTCAGATTTGACTCAGGGTTTTTGTTCTGTCAGCTCACATCTGTTGGAGGAGCGACCATCACCACATCGAATGTAGCTGCTACCAACGGACTGATCCATGTCATCGATAAGGTACAAAGCTAATAATGTTAAAGGTATAATATGAGAAATGTGTGATTTTAATCAAGGTAATGGTGTGTGTCATCTGGACTCCTGTAATGGAGTCGTATCAGCTTTGAGCATGCTGAGCGTCTGGATCATAAGTTCTCAGAGAAACAAGGAGAATTCTGCTCCTGAACCAGGAACACCAAAGGAATCCTAACTGGGAGAAAAACTCCCATGATGCACCGCTGCTGCACCAACACACCAAACTCCCATGATGCACTGCTGCTGCACCGCCGCACCAAACTCCAGCTTGTTTTGACTGAGAGATCCCTAACGATGCTAACGAGACTCTTTTCTTTCCGTCTTCAGGTTCTGGTTCCTGACAGGAAGCTGAGTGAAGGTCTGCTGGCGACTCTCGCTCTGAGGCCGGAGTTCTCTCTGTTCAGATCGTATCTCATCGTACGAACACAAACACACCAAACATCTGCAGCTTTACCTCTGCACACATATTAATAATGTTTGTTTACAGTGTCTGCGTTGTCTTCTTCAGGATTACAACTTGACAGATGAGATCGAACAGACAGACGAGTTCACCGTCTTCGCTCCAACTGACGCCGCCGTCACTGAATACCTCAAGAAAATGGCTGCAACTGCTCTGGTGACGCAAGATGAAAACAAGTTGAATTTTGTATTTCTTATAAACTGGACAGAAGGTCTTAAAGACAGTCTTTGTTTAAAAACCTCATTGACATTGACATAGTTCAAATGAAAGTAATATATATAAGATGTATATCTAAGAATAAGTAGTTATTGAATGCTGTGACGTGGACAAGGACGTATTTTTGTTTCAGTGGATAACGTCGGCGTGCTTTTATTTTGATACTGCAAACAGGATGTGAATACGATGCGTTACCACGTGGTGGCGGCGGAGCGTCTGCTAAAGACCGACCTTCAGCCCGGAGAATACAAGCAGACGCTGCTCGGCTTCTCCTTCCAGCTCGGCATCTTCCCCCGAGACGGAAAGGTCCGATCAGAAACACACATAATCGATCTGATTATAATCTGATCACATGATAACCTGAACCCGTCTGCGTGTTTCTCCTCCAGCTGTTTGTGAACGATGTTCAGATAAACTCCTCCAACATGCTGAGCGGTAAAGGAGTGATCCACGGTCTGTCGGCTGTTCTGCAGATCAACAGGAACCGCTGTGATGACGTCATGTACAACAAAGTCTTTGTAAGTCCTCACATACTTCAGTATTAGGGGCCGTACACATGCCGCGTTCTTTTGAACGCCCATTTTTGTCAATGTAGACGCACATAATATTAAACATAAAATAAACATATTGCAGGTAAGGTTTAGTTTATTTGGATCTAAATGTCTGTTATCGATTAGCAGACTGGCTACGGTGTGAGACCAGAGAAACTTAACGTTATCCTTTATTTACGGCGCTATGTTGCGCAACATTGTTAATTAAAACTGAAAACAAATACATTTATGAGAAATATGCACGGAATGTTACTTGTGTGACCGACTGACGGTGGCACCTGCCGTTTGGAAACGGTATATGCCGCTGAACCATCTTGGCACACCATTAACCACTTTTCGATCTCGGCTCTGCTGTGAAAGTTGGCCCAAGAATCGGCGCCCGACCGACCGGTAAAAGACGCGGCATGTGTTCGGGCACTTAGAGCTGCTTCCAGAGCCACAAACTGACCCCCTGATTATTAATATATAATAATATTATTATACATGTAACTTTCTGTTTCTTCGCCAAAGGGAACCTGTGTTGACTGTTTGTACCCACAAAGCAGAATCTGCCCGAGTGACACCATCCCAGACGTAAGAACATCCTACGTAACGTAACAATAACGCTTGTTACGTAATGTTTGTTACGTAATGTTTGTTATGTAATTTGAGAGATTAGACTTTATTAAATAACAGCACAGTCGAACATAAGTTTAAAAGGATCAGACTGTAAGAAACAACCAGCAGCAATCAAGTGTTGTATTTAAGTACAATTTTGAGGTACGTGTACTTGCACTACATTTATTTTAAAGTTTGAGTTACTTTACAGATTAATAATACAAAATATAATCAATAAATAAATAATTTTACAGAAGGACCAAAAGGACTCCTGGGGGGAATTACACAAACTACCCTGCAGTATGTAAAGTAATTTATAAAATATGAATTAATAAATGAAAATGAGCTTCTAATTACCAGCTGCATCATAATAATAATTATGATGTAATAATATGATATTTATTATTCTGCAGAATATGACTTTTACTTTTGGTACTTTTAGTATATTTTGTAGCAAATCTTTATAATTTTACTTAAGTAACATTTTAAATGCAGGAGTTGTACTGTAAGTATTTATACACTGTGGTATTGTTATTTGTGCTGAAGTAAAAGATCTGAGTACTCCTAGTTGTCCTTTATTAACTTTGTTAGTTGCATTTAAACTTTTAGCTCAGAAAATGTGACGGACTAAATTAAAGGCAAAGAAAAGTTTAAAAAAAGTTTCTTTGCAGATGACTTGATTATATATTTAGGTGATATTCGTCCCAAAGGCAAAAGCGATGGTTGTGGATTTCTTTATAATATCATTTATATATAATATCTATAATATGTTACAAGATAATAGTATATATACATATATATATATGTATATATAGTAACATTATATAGTACATTTTATAAATACCTGGTAGTTCTGCAGAAACCCTTCGGTTAGGAATCAAGAATTCAGCACTTAGAAATATAACGCAAACTAGGTCCATGTGATAAGAAAGTTAAATATGTCCTGTTGTCTGCAGGACTCGGTGAAGAGGAGGAAGTGTATGTTCACTCGCATGTTTGAAGAGGAGCGTCTGCTGACCATCGGCTGCAGAGCCACCTGCCTGCAGAAGAACATCGTACGTGTCTGTGGGATAGAAAAGTAAAGCACTTAAAGATAAAGATGATAAAAAGTAAAGATCTTTTCAGGTGCGGATGTGTTGTGGAGGGTTTTTCGGGAAGCATTGTGAGGCGTGTCCCGGGTCGAAGGGTCGGCCGTGCTTCGGGAACGGAGCGTGTTCGGACGGAGCGAGCGGCACCGGAGTCTGTCGCTGCGACACAGGTTTCAACGGGACGGCCTGTGAAACCTGCCAGAATGGGAAATATGGAGTCCACTGTGACCAGGGTAATATCCTCATACAGTAAACATTACATTATATATCTGAGCCTGCCACCCTCACTGTGTTTCTCTGCAGAGTGCGGATGTACAAATGGCCGCTGTGATGAAGGGCTGAAAGGCGACGGGACGTGCGAGTGTGATGTTGGTTGGAGAGGAGTCCTCTGTGATGAAAGTATGAAACCTGAATGAATATATAAAGTATATATATATAAGTATACGTTATTATTATTATTATTATTATTATTATTATTATTATAAAACATGAGATCTCAGAGACAAGTGAAGTTGAGTCTGAGACTAAGATGATGCCTGAGAAACAGAAATCTGAGCTTTCTAGACAATATTCACAATACTTTGAGAATATTTAGATAATAAAGTAACGACATGAAAGTATTTTAGAAGATGAATCAATGAGTAGCATTATAAACTGTCAACATGTCTTTTATTTCAATACTCTTTCTACAATATCTTGTTTGCCACAATTATCTTAGACAACACAGACCAACAGTTTGACATAAAGTGTAGTTTAAAATCTGTCATAACATCTTTCATCGCACAATAAACAATATGTTTAAAGTTGTGTCTTTGACTTCATGTGTGAAGCCTCCGTTAGCCCCCTGTCCTCTACCACCTGCAGTCCACTGCAATACATCTCTGATGGAGTTGTTAATGTGTCTCAGGTAGACCGACGTTAATGTGTCTCAGGTAGACGATGTTAATGTGTCTCAGGTAGACCGATGTTAATGTGTCTCAGGTAGACGATGTTAATGTGTCTCAGGTAGACGATGTTAATGTGTCTCAGGTAGACGATGTTAATGTGTCTCAGGTAGACCGACGTTAATGTGTCTCAGGTAGACCGATGTTAATGTGTCTCAGGTAGACCGACGTTAATGTGTCTCAGGTAGACCGATGTTAACGTGTCTCAGGTAGACCGATGTTAATGTGTCTCAGGTAGACGATGTTAATGTGTCTCAGGTAGACCGACGTTAATGTGTCTCAGGTAGACCGATGTTAATGTGTCTCAGGTAGACCGACGTTAATGTGTCTCAGGTAGACCGATGTTAATGTGTCTCAGGTAGACCGATGTTAATGTGTCTCAGGTAGACTGACGTTAATGTGTCTCAGGTAGACGATGTTGATGTGTCTCAGGTAGACCGATGTTAATGTGTCTCAGGTAGACCGACGTTAATGTGTCTCAGGTAGACCGACGTTAATGTGTCTCAGGTAGACCGATGTTAACGTGTCTCAGGTAGACCGATGTTAATGTGTCTCAGGTAGACGATGTTAATGTGTCTCAGGTAGACCGATGTTAATGTGTCTCAGGTAGACCGTAGACCGATGTTAATGTGTCTCAGGTAGACCGATGTTAATGTGTCTCAGGTAGACGATGTTAATGTGTCTCAGGTAGACTGACGTTACTATATATATATATATATATATATATAATGAGCTGTGTGTGTTTTTGTTGCAGAGATTGAATCTCAAGCTGATGATCTATGTGGCTCACTCAAATGTCACACGAGTGCAAAGTAAGTCTCTAACTTCTGCTGATTTTTATTTAGAAAAACTAACGCTGAAAAAAAACCTAAAGAACTGAATAAACCCCTAACGCTTTAAAGTGTTTCTATGTTTCTGTGTTTCTATGTTTCTATGTTCATGTGTTTCTATGTTTCATGTGTTTCTGTGTTTCATGTGTTTCTGTGTTTCTGTGTTTCATGTGTTTCATGTGTTTTTGTGTTTCTGTGATTCTGTGTTTCTGTGTTTCTATGTGTTTGTGTTTCTATGTTTCTGTGTTTCTATGTGTTTGTGTTTCTGTGTTTCTATGTTCATGTGTTTCTGTGTTTCTGTGTTTCTATGTTTCTATGTTTCCATGTTTCTGTGTTTCTATGTTTCATGTGTTTCTGTGTTTCTATGTTTCTGTGTTTCTATATTTCTATGTGTTTGTGTTTCTATGTGTTTGTGTTTCTATGTTTCTATGTTCATGTGTTTCTGTGTTTCTATGTTTCTGTGTTTCATGTGTTTCTGTGTTCCTATGTTTCTGTGTTTCATGTGTTTCTGTGTTTCTATGTTTCTGTGTTTCTCTGTTTCATATGTTTCTGTGATTCTGTGTTTCTATGTTTCTGTGATTCTGTGTTTCTATGTTTCTGTGTTTCTGTGTTTCTATGTTTCTGTGTTTCTATGTGTTTGTGTTTCTATGTTCATGTGTTTCTGTGTTTCTATGTTTCATGTGTTTCATGTGTTTCTGTGTTTCTATGTTTCATGTGTTTCTGTGATTCTGTGTTTCTGTGATTCTGTGTTTCTATGTTTCTGTGTTTCTATGTGTTTGTGTTTCTATGTTCATGTGTTTCTATGTTTCTATGTTCATGTGTTTCTATGTTTCATGTGTTTCTATGTTTCTGTGTTTCTGTGTTTCATGTGTTTCTATGTTTCTATGTTTCTGTGTTTCTATGTTTCATGTGTTTCTGTCTTTCATGTATTTCATGTGTTTCTGTGTTTCCATGTTTCTGTGTTTCTATGTTTCATGTGTTTCTGTGTGTTTGTGTTTCTATGTTTCTATGTTCATGTGTTTCTATGTTTCCATGTTTCTGTGTTTCTATGTTTCATGTGTTTCTGTGTGTTTGTGTTTCTATGTTTCTGTGTTTTTATGTTCATGTGTTTCTATGTTTCTATGTTCATGTGTTTCTGTGTTTTTATGTTCATGTGTTTCTATGTTTCTATGTTCATGTGTTTCTATGTTTCTGTGTTTCATGTGTTTCTGTGTTTCTATGTTTCTGTGTTTCTATGTTTCTGTGTTTCTGTGTTTCTATGTGTTTGTGTTTCTATGTTTCTGTGTTTCTATGTGTTTGTGTTTCTATGTTCATGTATTTCTATGTTTCTATGTTCATGTGTTTCTATGTTTCTATGTTTCTGTGTTTCTATGTTTCTGTGATTCTGTGTTTCTATGTTTCTGTGTTTCTGTGATTCTATGTGTTTGTGTTTCTGTGTTTCTATGTTTCTGTGTTTCTATGTGTTTATGTTTCTATGTTTCTATGTTCATGTGTTTCTGTGTTTTTATGTTCATGTGTTTCTATGTTTCTGTGTTTCATGTGTTTCTGTGTTTCTATGTTCATGTGTTTCTATGTTTCTATGTTTCTGTGTTTCTATGTTTCATGTGTTTCTGTGTTTCTATGTTTCTGTGTTTCTATGTTTCTGTATTTCTATGTTTCATGTGTTTCTGTGTTTCTGTGATTCTGTGTTTCTATGTTTCTGTGATTCTGTGTTTCTGTGTTTCTATGTTTCTGTGTTTCTATGTGTTTGTGTTTCTGTGTTTCTATGTTTCTATGTTCATGTGTTTCTGTGTTTCTATGTTTCTATGTTTCCATGTTTCTGTGTTTCTATGTTTCATGTGTTTCTGTGTTTTTATGTTCATGTGTTTCTATGTGTTTGTGTTTCTATGTTTCTATGTTCATGTGTTTCTATGTTTCTGTGTTTTTATGTTCATGTGTTTCTGTGTTTCATGTGTTTCTATGTTTCTGTGTTTTCTATGTTTCTGTGTTTCTATGTTTCATGTGTTTCTATGTTCCTGTCTTTCTATGTTTCTGTGTTTCATGTGTTTCTATGTTTCTGTGTTTCTATGTTTCATGTGTTTCTATGTTTCTGTGTTTCATGTTTTTCTATGTCCCTGTGTTTCTATGTTTCTATGTTTCTGTGTTTCATGTGTTTCTATGTTTCTATGTTTCATGTGTTTCTATGTTTCTGTGTTTCATGTGTTTCTATGTTTCTGTTTCTATGTTTCATGTGTTTCTATGTTTCTGTGTTTCATGTTTTTCTATGTCCCTGTGTTTCTATGTTTCTATGTTTCTGTGTTTCATGTGTTTCTATGTTTCTGTGTATCATGCGTTTCTATGTTTCTGCGTTTCTATGTTTCTGTGTTTCTATGTTTCTGTGTTTCTATGTTTCTGTGTATCATGCGTTTCTATGTTTCTGTGTTTCTGTGTTTCTATGTTTCTGTGTTTCTGTGTTAATGTGTTAATGTGTTTCTGCTTTACGGTGCGGTAGTTGTGTGATCTGGCCCTCCGGCCCTCAGTGTCTCTGCGCTGCAGGGTTTGAAGGAAACGGGACTTTCTGTCAAGGTAACGTCAACAGGAAGCTGCAGGTGAACCAGAACACCTGAGTTTCTTCTTCTTCTGCACAAACAAAAACGACCACATGCACTCCTTATGAGCCGCCTGCAACAAACGTTTGTTCTTAGTTAAGTAACTTAAGTAACTGAATCTACACACACTGACATGTTAGTGTTAATTCATTAATTATTGTGTTTTCTTCCATTCTAATTTTATAGGATTTAAATTGCAAAAATATTTTTAGCATTTATAATATTTATATTAATTATTTTACAAAGCGTTATAAACGCTGACACTTTAGACTGATTTGTTTTGTGTTTTATAGCCACTATATGGAGCTTGTTCACTTCCTGTAGAAGTTTCTCCACTTCAGGAATATTTTCGACGCCGTCTTTAGACTTTTATTTTCTCAACATTTCCTTTTCCTTTCTCTCAACTTTATACTTTATATAGGATAAAGATAAGAGAAAGTCTCTCAAGATCTAATTATTGCTAATAATTGATGATCTGTGTGAAGTTTACTGATGAACATATAACAATAATATTCATAATAATAAAGATAATGTTGTTGGTGTTTGCAGCTGTAGACCGGTGCCTGCATGATAATGGCGGCTGCAGTCTGTACGCCGTCTGTAAGCGGACGCTCCCCGGACGCAGAGACTGCGTCTGCATCAGCGGATACTCCGGAGACGGACTCGTGTGTGTCGGTACGTTCACGTTTTTCTTTTACCATACCGAACCTTTGATTTCCGGTTATTTTACATGTCTCGTTTTAGTTATTTTTCTTTAAATAATTCCTTTTTTATTTTTATTTTTTTGTTTGTTGTTGTTAGTTTTTCCAACAAATTAAACAGTTTAAAAAATTTTTTAATTGTATTACAACATATATTTAAATATATATATGTATATAATATATAAATAAAAAAATTCTGAATGAAATGCGAGGAAACACAAAAGTACTGCCAAATGCTGCTCAATAAATATTAACAATTTAAAGAAATGTAAAGAAATTTCATAGAATATGTAGTAAAAAAAACATTTTAAATTAAAATATATTAAACCAAAAGTTAGGACTAAGTCCTGTGAGGCGTACAAAAGTACTGTTAGTGATAAAAACCTTCTTTAAAACCATTCAAATAAATATTTAAACAGCAGCGTGTTTCAGTTTTAAGGTACAAAATAAAGAGTTATGTTGAATCTGACTGCGTGATGCGTTCGAGGGCTGCAGGACTTCTGTGTTTCTTTACAGAAATAAATCCGTGTCTGGAGGGAAACGGAGGATGTCACGTGAACGCAGAGTGTGTCCACGTCGGGCCGAACAAAGTAAGAACTGACTTTTAGTTTGAATATACAGAGAGTTTCCTGCTGTCACTTTATTATTGATTCTTTTCCTCAGACGTCCTGCGCCTGCAGCGGAGGGTTCTCTGGGGACGGACTAAACTGCAAGATGACCAACTTGTGTAAAAAAGTGCGTTTGTTTCCACTCAGATTTAAAGTGTGTGTGTGTGTGTGTGTGTGTGTGTGTGTGTGTGTGTGTGTGTGTGTGTGTTGACATTTATAATCAATGTTAATACCATAATGTTGCATCTGTTCGTATATATTATATATTTATACATACCTTTACATTCATGTGTCCACATAGTTTTTCATTTGTGTTCTTATTCTATATTTATATATTTCACTTATTCATTTTATTGTTGCACTATTTTATATATAGTTATATAGTATATAGTTTACTGTACGTGGTGTTGTTGGAGGAGCTGTGACCCACAGGTGTTATAGTGCCGTGTTTGTTTACCTGTGTGCTCCTGATGTTTCAGAAGAACGGCGGCTGTCACCAGTACGCGCACTGCAACATGACGGCTCCGGGGGTCCGCGGCTGCACGTGCAACAGTAACTTCATCGGAGACGGAGTCACCTGCAGAGGCACCGTGGGGCGGGTGAGCAGCTACATATTTATATATATATATGTATGTTTCTATAACTACAGCACTTTGAACGACCTGCTGTGTCTGCAGGAGATCCTTACGAGGAAGCTGAGAGACTTCTACCTCGGTCTGATGGTGAGTGACTCCTGCAGGTGAAACCAGTTAATATATATATATATATATATATATATATATATATATATATATATATATATATTATATAACTGGTTTTATTTATACATATATATATATATATATATTAACTGGTTTTATATATATATATATATATATATATATATATATATTAACTGGTTTTATATATATATATATATATAAAACCAGTTAATATATATATATATATATATATATATATATATATATATATATATAAAACCAGTTAATATAATAACAACTCTTCTTTCAGATGATGGAGATTCCTCTGAAAGGTCGCGGCCCATTCACCGTCTTCGCTCCGAACGCCGAAGCCTTCGCGGCAGTCAGAGCCGCCGGAGACAAGGTGACTGCTTTATTATTTATAACCCTATGTTTCGTAGTTTCAGGTAAAGATTTGTCTTAACGAAAAACACATAAGACTTAATCTACAGTGGAATTACAATATTTACATCCATCATGTATATGCATTAAAACATTTTAAGAAAGTAAAAATACAAATGTGTGTACAGATTCATGTAAATGTACATTTAAGTAAAATAGTGATGACATAACATTTTAAACAAACTAAACTATGGTTATTAATCTGCACATACAGAGTGAATGTCCCGCCCCCCCTTGCATGCTTATTTCTCTGTTTTGATTTACTTTGCAGAAGAGATCGTTGGCGTCGGACAAAAACAAAGAAGAGTTTGCCGCCATCCTGCGCAGCCACATCGTCATGTGCCACACCCTGCTGCCTGCTGACCTGGCCCGACCCCGAAACCTGACGTCTCTGTCGGGACTTGTCCTGACCACCAGGTCCATGCAGGTGACCAATCAGAGCGCACGATCCCAGGAGATAACACAAGCTGCTGATTTACTGACGATAAGATTTGATCTATGGGAAGAAAAGTAACTTTTAGAATATAGAAATACTGCCTGTATCCTCCCGTGATTTGGATCCGCTCCGATCTTTAATGTGTTCTCCTTCGGCCCATGCTACACCCTTCCTCCCAGTTTCATGAAAATTCCTGCTGACAGACAAACCAAACGGTAAACTTCCTTGGTGGAGGTAATTAGAGATGTTAGAGAGATAAAAATAATGTATTTTCTTGGATATTTTCAGGGCAGCATCTTGATCAACGAGGCTAACGTGACGTACAGCGACGGTGTCAGCGTGAACGGGATCTACCACGAGATCAACAAGCTTCTGCTTTCTCCCGACCTGGACGAAGCAAAACATCCGACTGCTCCTGTAAGAAGTCAACAGTGAAACAAATAACAACAAAGTGTCGTCAGTCTAAAACCTTTTAGCATTTTCTGAAAGTTCACTAATCATTGATTTGTCTAAGTTCTTCATATGATTTTCTAACGCAGCTGAACCTGACAGACGTGGCCGAACATCATGGTTATAAAACCTTCTACAAGCTGCTCGAGGTAAGAAGATAAAACTTAGTTTTTCACTGAAATAACTAAATGTTTAAACCTGGTGAAGATGCAGACATGTGGAGATACGTCAGGTTTAAGCTTTGACAGACTTTGTTTAACTGTAAATCCTCCTATAATAATAATTATACATATTATCAAAGACACTATATTACATACATTACAGTTCATTTAGTTGACGCTTTTGTCCAAAGCGACAAAAAGTGCAAACAATCATAGAGATACAACTCCGAACAGCCAGTTTGAAGTGCAACATAAGTGCAACATACAGAAACAATAGAATACAAATCAAATTATTAGCTATAAATAAGCCAAACCAATATAAGTGCAACATACGAAGTACAGTTAATTAGTTTTCTTCATTCCTCGAGGTGCAGTCGAAACAGGTGAGTGTTCAGTCTGCAGGTGTGAAGACTGTCTGCTGTCCTGACATCAATGGGGAGCAGGATAGCAAACAGGCGGGTTTTGTTTGAGGGTCTCTGGGTCCCACTCGTAGTGAGGGAGTGGCGAGCCGATTGGTCGACGCAGATCGAAGTGAACGCGCTGGGGTGTATGGTTCGACCATGGCCTGGATGCAGGAAGGGGCTGATCCATTCACAGCACGGTGGACCAGCACCAGAATCTGGAAGCAGATTCGGGCCGCCACTGAAGGGAGCGAAGGAGCGGTGTAGTGTGGGAGAACTTGAACTTCGCACAAGTTAAAATTATCCTGAAAACAACAGAATAAACTACAGTTCTGAAGAAACTGAATGTAAACGCTGAAATCTAATGAACAATGTCTTATTTATTAAGTTTGCAATGTATGACATATGTAGCCCTGAGTATGACCCATGCCATCCATCCATCCATCCATCCATCGTCTACCGCTTATCCGGGATCGGGTCGCGGGGGCAGCAGCTCCAGTAAGGAACCCCAATCTTCCCTTCTCCGGGCCACATCCTCCAGCTCCGACTGGGGGATCCTGAGGCGTTCCCAGGCCAGTGAGGAGATATAATCTCTCCACCGAGTCCTGGGTCTTCCCCGGGGTCTCCTCCCAGCTGTACGTGCCTGGAACACCTCCCTAGGGAGGCGCCCAGGTGGCATCCTTACTAGATGCCCGAACCACCTCAACTGGCTCCTTTCAACGTAAAGGAGCAGCGGCTCTACTCCGAGTCTCTCACGGATGGCTGAGCTTCTCACCCTATCTCTAAGGGAGACGCCAGCCACCCGTCTGAGAAAACCCATTTCGGCCGCTTGTACCCGTGATCTCGTTCTTTCGGTCATGACCCAGCCTTCATGACCATAGGTGAGGGTAGGAACGAAGATCGACCGGTATATTGAGAGCTTTGCCTTCTGGCTCAGCTCTCTTTTCGTCACAACGGTGCGGTAAAGTGACTGTAATACCGCCCCCGCTGCGCCGATTCTCCGGCCAATCTCTCGCTCCATTGTCCCCTCACTCGCGAACAAGACCCCGAGGTACTTGAACTCCTTCACTTGGGGTAATGGCTCATTCCCTACCCGGAGTAGGCAATCCACCGGTTTCCTGCTGAGAGCCATGGCCTCAGATTTGGAGGTGCTGATCCTCATCCCAACCGCTGCACACTCGGCTGCGAACCGATCCAGTGAGTGTTGAAGGTCACAGACCGATGATGCCATAAGGACCACATCATCTGCAAAGAGCAGCGATGAGATCCTCAGGTCACCGAACTGCAACCCCTCTCCTCCACGACTACGCCTCGATATCCTATCCATGAAAATCACGAACAGGATTGGTGATAAAGCGCAGCCCTGGCGGAGGCCAACATTCACGGGAAACGAGTCCGACTTACTGCCGAGTATCCGGACACAACTCTCGCTTTGGGCGTACAGGGATTGGATGGCCCTCAAAAGTGACCCCCTCACCCCATACTCCCGCAGCACCTCCCACAGTATCACCCGGGGGACCCGGTCATACGCCTTCTCCAGATCCACAAAACACATGTAGACCGGATGGGCGTACTCCCAGGCCCCCTCCAGGATCCTTGCAAGAGTAAAGAGTTGGTCTGTTGTTCCACGACCAGGACGGAATCCGCATTGTTCCTCTTCAATCAGAGGTTCGACTACCGGCCGAACCCTCCTTTCCAGTACCTTGGAGTAGACTTTACCAGGGAGGCTGAGAAGTGTGATACCCCTGTAGTTGGCACACACTCTCTGGTCCCCCTTTTTAAATAGGGGAACCACCACCCCGGTCTGCCAACCCCTAGGCACTGTCCCAGACTTCCACGCAATGTTGACGAGGCGTGTCAACCAAGACAGCCCCTCAACACCCAAAGCCTTCAGCATTTCTGGACGGATCTCATCAACCCCTGCGGCTTTGCCACTGTGGAGTTGTTTGACTACCTCAGTGACTTCCATCAGGGAAATTGACGATGATCCCCCATCAGCTTCCAGCTCTGCCTCAACCATAGAGGGCGTGTTAGTCGGATTCAGGAGTTCCTCAAAGTGCTCCTTCCAGCGGCCGATAACCTTCTCAGTTGAAGTCAGCAGGGTCCCACCCTTGCTGTACACAGCTTGGATGGTTCCTCGCTTCCCCCTCCTGAGGTGCCGGATGGTTTTCCAGAAGCACCTTGGTGCCGACCGAAAGTCCTTCTCCATAGCTTCTCCGAACTTCTCCCACACCCGCTGCTTTGCCTCTGACACGGCAGAAGCTGCCGCCCTTCTAGTCCTTCGATACCCTGCAACTGTTTCCGGAGTCCTCCCGGATAACATAACCCGGAAGGACTCCTTCTTCAGTCGGACGGCTTCCCTGACCACCGGGGTCCACCACGGTGTTCGAGGGTTACCGCCCCTTGAGGCACCTAAGACCTTGAGACCACAGCTCATCACCGCAGCTTCAGCAATAGAGGTTTTGAACATCGCCCACTCAGGTTCAATGCCCCCAACCTCCACAGGGATGGCTGAAAAGCTCCGCCGGAGGTGTGAGTTAAAGATCCCCAGGACAGGGGCTTCCTCCAGACGTTCCCAGTTCACCCGCACTACCCGTTTGGGTTTACCAGGTCTGTCCAGAGTCTTCCCCCACCCCTTGATCCAACTCACCACCAGATGGTGATCAGTCGACAGCTCCGCCCCTCTCTTCACCCGAGTGTCCAAAACATGCGGCCTCAGATCAGATGATACGATTACGAAATCGATCATTGACCTTTGGCCTAGGGTGCTCTGGTACCACGTGCACTTATGAGCATCCTTATGTTCGAACATGGTGTTTGTTATGGCCATTCCATGACTAGCACAGAAGTCCAACAACAAACGACCGTTCGGGTTTAGATCAGGGAGGCCCTTCCTCCCAATCACGCCTCTCCAGGTGTCTCCATCGTTTCCCACGTGTGCGTTGAAGTCTCCCAGCAAGACTACGGAGTCCCCTACTGGAGTCCACCTGCAGGGCTCCATTCAGGGTCTCCAAGAAGGCCGAATACTCCGAACTGCGGTTTGGGGCATAGGCACAAACAACAGTCAGAGTTTTCCCCCCCATAACCCGAAGGCGTAGGGAGGCGACCCTCTCGTCCACCGGGATAAACTCCAACGTGGCGGCGCTCAGCCGGGGGCTAGTGAGTATCCCCACCCCGGCCCGAGGCCTCACACCTTGGGCAACTCCGGAGAAGAATAGAGTCCAACCCCTATCCAGGAGTACGGTTCCAGAGCCAAGACTGTGCGTGGAGGTAAGCCCCACCAGATCCAACTGGTAGCGATCCACCTCCCGCACTAGTTCCGGCTCCTTCCCCCACAGAGAGGTGACGTTCCACGTCCCCAGAGCCAGCCTCTGCTGCCCGGGTCTGGTCCGTCGAGGTCCCTGACCATCACTGCCACCCGTGTGACAGCGCACCCGACCCCAGCGGTTTTTCCCATGAGTGGTGGGCCCACAGGATGGATGGATGGGAGGCACCACGTAGCTTCTTCGGGCTGTGCCCGACCGGGCTCCGTGGCAAACCCGGCCACCAGGCGCTCGCTGTCGGGCCCTCCCTCTGGGCCTGGCTCCAGACGGGGGCCCCGGGCTTCCTCCGGGCAGGGTCTCTCCTTTCCTTTCCCTTTCTTTCATGAAGTCGTTTTTGAACCATTCTTAGTCTGGCCCCTCGCCTGAGACCAATTTGCCTTGGGAGACCCTACCAGGAGCACTAGGCTCCAGACAACACAGCTCTCAGGTTCATAGGGACACATGCCACATGTGAATAATTTGACATGACTGACATGGACTCCATGCTCTAATGAAGTTAAGGGAACCCTTTAATGATCATGAGGAAGTGACCTTCACATCTGTTTTAGATTATTTTGGTGTCATGATCATATGTCCCTCAATGTATGCTTGGGAGACAAGGTTCGTGTGTTCATTAAGAACTCAAATATAAGGGCTAGATTCTCTTCATGAGTTGGGACACTACGCGGTTGTGCTTGGAAGCAGGTAGTGTTCTCATTATTGTTTGTTGTCCAACAAAATAATAATTGTTAAACTATATCTGTGTCTGTGCTTTATTGATTCTTCTCTGTTTCATACCACAATGTTGTGAACGATAAATATCCACGACAATTTAAATTGGGAATTTCCCCCAAAAACGTGGAATATTTCTAAAAGTACAAAGGTATGAATGATCTAATGAAAAGTAGTGAACGTGTTCATTTTGATGTTTGAAGTTTCTTCGTCAAACTGTGGAACTAGTTAGGGGCCAAAACAAATGTGACGGGTGAATATTAATAAGGAATATATATATATATATATATATATATATATATATATATATATAGAAGAATATAGAAGATAAAATACACAGCATCACACATTAAAAGCTGAGTTTTGAGATTTATTAACATCCTTCGACCTTTTAAGGGGAATGAAATCTGACACGGAGCAAACTGATAGATGTAAAACAGTGAAAGGTTTGAGCTCACAGTGACGATCTTGTTTCAGGATGCGGGTGTGATGGACCTGCTGAATGATTATATTCACCGGCCGGTGACGGTGTTCCTGCCCTCAGATGGAGTCATGGCGTCCCTGCCGGAGGAGCAGAGGGACTTCCTGTTCCACACAGACAACCGCGCCGCGCTGGTGGAGTACCTGAAGTACCACGTCCTGCAGGCCCAGAAGGTGAGTCCGACTGACACTAACGCAGCTTGATGCTTTTTAACCGACGTTCTCCAATAACTCATTTCAGATATAATGTTAGACCAAGATTTAAAAAGCTGCTCTAAAGAAAGTGATGAAAATGTCCAATAACAAATATGAATATTATTATTATTTTAATAGTCCTGATCATAACAAATATATTTACACAATTTAACCCTTTAAATGTTTGTTTACATAAAGCAACTGTTTTTAATTTTAAAATTATGTTCTGTAACTAAATTCTCGGGGGTTTCTATCTTCATGTCTCCACAGTATTATTATTATTATTATTACATTATTATCATTACATTATTATTATTATTATTATTATTATTACATTATTATTATTATTACATTATTATTATTATACAGGACATCCAGCGACTTACAGTGAACTCACTACAGCAGGAGGGGGAACCTTTTTCATGTCAAGGTTTCTATCTTCATGTCTCCACAGTATTATTATTATTATTATTATCATTATTATTGTTATTATTATTACATTATTATTATTATTATTATCCATCCATCCATCGTCTACCGCTTATCCGGGATCGGGTCGCGGGGGCAGCAGCTCCAGTAAGGAACCCCAATCTTCCCTTCTCCGGGCCACATCCTCCAGCTCCGACTGGGGGATCCTGAGGCGTTCCCAGGCCAGTGAGGAGATATAATCTCTCCACCGAGTCCTCCGTCTTCCCCGGGGACTCCTCCCAGCTGGACGTGCCCGGAACACCTTCCTAGGGAGGCACCCAGGGGGCATCCTTACTAGATGCCCAAACCACCTCAACTGGCTCCTTTCAACGTAAAGGAGCAGCGGCTCTACTCCGAGTCTCTCACGGATGGCTGAGCTTCTCACCCTATCTCTAAGGGAGACGCCAGCCACCCGTCTGAGAAAACCCATTTCGGCCGCTTGTACCCGTGATCTCGTTCTTTCGGTCATGACCCAGCCTTCATGACCATAGGTGAGGGTAGGAACGAAGATCGACCGGTATATTTAGAGCTTTGCCTTCTGGCTCAGCTCTCTTTTCGTCACAACGGTGCGGTAAAGTGACTGTAATACCGCCCCCGCTGCTCCGATTCTCCGGCCAATCTCTCGCTCCATCGTCCCCTCACCCGCGAACAAGACCCTGAGGTACTTGAACTCCTTCACTTGGGGTAATGGCTCATTCCCTACCAATCCACCGGTTTCCTGCTGAGAGCCATGGCCTCAGATTTAGAGGTGCTGATTCTCATCCCAACCACTGCACACTCGGCTGCGAACCGATCCAGTGACTGTTGAAGGTCACAGACCGATGATGCCATAAGGACCACATCATCTGCAAAGAGCAGCGATGAGATCCTCAGGTCACCGAACTGCAACCCCTCTCCTCTACGACTACGCCTCGATATCCTATCCATGAAAATCATGAACAGGATTGGTGATAAAGCGCAGCCCTGGCGGAGGCCAACATTCACTGGAAACGAGTCTGACTTACTGCCGAGTATCCGGACACAACTCTCGCTTTGGGCTTACAGGGATTGGATGGTCCTCAAAAGTGACCCCCTCACCCCATACTCCCGCAGCACCTCCCACAGTATCACCCGGGGGACCCGGTCATACGCCTTCTCCAGATCCACAAAACACATGACCGGATGGGCGTACTCCCAGGCCCCCTCCAGGATCCTTGCAAGAGTAAAGAGTTGGTCTGTTGTTCCACGACCAGGACGGAATCCGCATTGTTCCTCTTCAATCAGAGGTTCGACTACCGGCCGAACCCTCCTTTCCAGTACCTTGGAGTAGACTTTACCAGGGAGGCTGAGAAGTGTGATACCCCTGTAGTTGGCACACACTCTCTGGTCCCCCTTTTTAAATAGGGGAACCACCACCCCGGTCTGCCAACCCCTAGGCACTGTCCCAGACTTCCACGCAATGTTGACGAGGCGTGTCAACCAAGACAGCCCCTCAACACCCAAAGCCTTCAGCATTTCTGGACGGATCTCATCAACCCCCGCGGCTTTGCCACTGTGGAGTTGTTTGACTACCTCAGTGACTTTCATCAGGGAAATTGACGATGATCCCCCATCAGCTTCCAGCTCTGCCTCTACCATAGAGGGCGTGTTAGTCGGATTCAGGAGTTCCTCAAAGTGCTCCTTCCACCGGCCGATAACCTTCTCAGTTGAAGTCAGCAGGGTCCCACCCTTGCTGTACACAGCTTGGATGGTTCCTCGCTTCCCCCTCCTGAGGTGCCGGATGGTTTTCCAGAAGCACCTTGGTGCCGACCGAAAGTCCTTCTCTATAGCTTCTCCAAACTTCTCCCACACCCGCTGCTTAGCTTCTGACACGGCAGAAGCTGCCGCCCTTCTAGTCCTTCGATACCCTGCAACTGTTTCCGGAGTCCTCCCTGATAACATAACCCGGAAGGACTCCTTCTTCAGTCGGACGGCTTCCCGTTACCACCGGGGTCCACCACGGTGTTCGAGGGTTACCGCCCCTTGAGGCACCTAAGACCTTGAGACCACAGCTCATCACCGCAGCTTCAGCAATAGAGGTTTTGAACATCGCCCACTCAGGTTCAATGCCCCCAACCTCCACAGGGATGGCTGAAAAGCTCCGCCGGAGGTGTGAGTTAAAGATCCCCAGGAAAGGGGCTTCCTCCAGACGTTCCCAGTTCACCCGCACTACCTGTTTGGGTTTACCAGGTCTGTCCAGAGTCTTCCCCCACCCCTTGATCCAACTCACCACCAGGTGGTGATCAGTCGACAGCTCCACCCCTCTCTTCACCCGAGTGTCCAAAACATGCGGCCTCAGATCAGATGATACGATTACAAAATCGATCATTGACCTTTGGCCTAGGGTGCTCTGGTACCACGTGCACTTATGAGCATCCTTATGTTCGAACATGGTGTTTGTTATGGCCATTCCATGACTAGCACAGAAGTCCAACAACAAACGACCGTTCGGGTTTAGATCAGGGAGGCCCTTCCTCCCAATCACGCCTCTCCAGGTGTCTCCATCGTTTCCCACGTGTGCGTTGAAGTCTCCCAGCAAGACTACGGAGTCCCCTACTGGAGCCCCCTGCAGAGCTCCATTCAGGGTCTCCAAGAAGGCCGAATACTCAGAACTGCGGTTTGGGGCATAGGCACAAACAACAGTCAGAAATTTCCGCCCCATAACCCGAAGGCGTAGGGAGGCGACCCTCTCGTCCACCGAGGTAAACTCCAACGTAGCGGCGCTCAGCCGGGGGCTAGTGAGTATCCCCACCCCGGCCCGACGCCTCACACCTTGGGCAATTCCGGAGAAGAATAGAGTCCAACCCCTATCCAGGAGTACGGTTCCAGAGCCAAGACTGTGAGTGGAGGTAAGCCCCACCAGATCCAACTGGTAGCGATCCACCTAACCCTAACCCTCCACCGCACTAGTTCCGGCTCCTTCCCACACAGAGAGGTGACGTTCCACGTCCCCAGAGCCAGCCTCTGCTGCCCGGGTCTGGTCCGTCGAGGTCCCTGACCATCACTGCCACCCGTGTGACAGCGCACCCGACCCCAGCGGTTTTTCCCATGAGTGGTGGGCCCACAGGATGGATGGATTGGAGGCACCACGTAGCTTCTTCGGGCTGTGCCCGACCGGGCTCCGTGGCAAACCCGGCCACCAGGCGCTCGTTGTCGGGCCCTCCCTCTGGGCCTGGCTCCAGACGGGGGCCCCGGGCTTCCTCCGGGCAGGGTCTCTCCTTTCCGTTCCCTTTCTTTCATGAAGTTGTTTTTTAATTATTATTACATTATTATTATTACATTATTATTATTACATTATTATTATTATTATTATTATTATTATTATTATTATTATTATTATTATACAGGACATCCAGTGACTTACAGTGAACTCACTACAGCAGGGGGGGAACCTTTTTCATGTCAAGGTTTCTATCTTCATGTCTCCACAGTATTATTATTATTATTATTATTGTTATTATTATTGTTATTATTATTACATTATTATTATTACATTATTATTATTACATTATTATTATTATTATTATTATTATTATTATTATACAGGACATCCAGCGACTTACAGTGAACTCACTACAGCAGGGGGGGGAACCTTTTTCATGTCAAGGGCCATGTTTTTTTTACAACATCCTTTGATGGCCGTACTAATTATTGAACTCATAACCTCTGCAAAAACAATATTAAGACTCAGCCCATTCATTTCACCTTTCTTATATGCTGTGCAAAAAAGCAACTTTTTTATCCTGTATCCTTCTGTTTTATCAGAAATCCTTTATTAGTCCCACAACGGGGAAATGTATCTTGTCACAGCAAAAGAACATGAAGTAAAAAGGCACAATAATTAAATAGAATAAAACACAATATAAGTACCAAATGGTTGATATAAATAAAGTGAGTATTGCACATGGCAGTGATAACTGCACAGCAGTGGTGGAACAGTCTGTTCTTGGTGTGGTGGTCTACCTCTCTATCTCTCCATGTTGTTATGTTCCGCTCTGCAGAGAGCTGCTTGTTGGGCCAAACTCCGCCGAAGAGCGTTAACTTTATCCAAACACACTTGTCCTTTCAGCTCGTGCAAACTGGGCCTTTTACTTCTTCAAAGAAATAATCGTTCGTCCATTTCTCCTGGAAAGTGCGACATTCTGCATCCATCTTTCTCTTGTTTACACTCGCCACGCTGCGTTCACTGATGTCAACAGTCTCGTTTAATATTGAAGTTTTTTGACATGACGTGACCACGTGATGACACGTTCCGCTCGTGTTGTGTTCAAGGACCCTGACCTTGGCCAGGAAAAACTGTCAATCGCCTGTCTATTGCATTATTATTTTTTTCGAGTTGATTTTTTTGCGTGTGTTTATTACCTCGAGGGCCGGATCAAATGGTCTCGCGGGCCGTATACGGCCCGGAGGCCGGAGGTTCCCCACCCCTGCACTACAGCGACAGTCTCTCTGGAGCAGCCCTGGTGTTGAACTCACAATAATTTGGTGTTCTGTTTGGAAGCCGTACCACCAGACCACCAGACCATCACCACTTATTGTGACGTGTGAATGTTTGTCACGAACTGTGATTTTAATGCATTTGTACAGTTTGAGCAGGAAACCATGGAAACAGCATGTGTTTGTCCCAAACATGAGAAAATGTCTCAATCTGCTGGAAATAGTAAAAAGTTCAATTTTCAACCTTTTATCCAAATCAGAGGTTTTATATCAAAGCCTTTCTAATTCTCTTTTAGGACATAGTTTGGTGGGGAAGAAGATTGGACCTAGTATTGACCCCTGAGGAACTCCAAACCTAATTGTGACTCTGTAATTTGATGTTAACAGATCAATAATTAACCCGGTATCACAATAAAGTTACGTGTTCACAGATAATGAGATCCTTAATGTGGATCTCAAGACAAGACAGTACAGAGTAAAGTCATAAAAACTAAATCTGGGAAACAAAAACCTTTGTGTTCGTACCGCGATCAACAGGATGTTTTATTTAATTTGTGGAATGTTTTGGATTTCAACTATTTTTTTTTAATTAACTAATAAGATGTATAAAAGTATTAAAGTATTTTAAGAGGTGTATATATAGTTTTATTTATATATATATATATATATATATATATATATATATATATATAGCAAGAGTTAGTGTTGGCAGGATGAACATGAGTCATTTTGTATTTATAGAGTGACTGGGTTGATATTTGACACAGAAGCTTTAGGGTAATTGTGAGTTGTATTCATGATTAAGTTAATTGTGTAGAAGATGAACATATACATTTATAATTCTTCCTACTTCGCATGTGTATTAATTATTGACAGTTTGCTATGTGGTTGTTACATGTTCATAGTAAATAATATCAATTAAAAAAAACACTTTCTTCACGCTCAGGTTTACGCTGAAGGTTTGATCCACCTGGACTCGGTCCGGACGCTGCAGGGCTCGCCGCTCTCGTTCACCTGTGGAGGGACGGACGACATCGTAAGTATGACAGAAACAGATAAAGAACTGAAGAAGAAGAGGCGACAGCGGGTGCTCGCTGATTGCGTTGTTTCTTCTCCGATCAGGGAGAAATCTTCGTGAACGATGGAAAGTGTCGAATAGTTCAGCGAAACCTCGTCTTTAGCGGCGGGATCGCCTACGGGATCGACTGCCTGCTGACGCCGCCCAGCCTCGGAGGACGCTGTGATGAACAGACCAACTTCGACCTTCAGGTACGCTTTACTCACTGCTTACCAAGATCCGCATCCCATAAACTCGTAACGCACCCAAAGCCCAGCTGACATGTGCAGAGACCGGCCACCAGGGGGTGCTGCTCCCCTTGACATGCTTCTATAAAACTGTGAAATGTTTTGTCCTTTTTGTGCAAAGTTTTATTGTTTTGGGAATTTGTTGTTTAATCTCTATTACAGGTGCGTCTTCATCCACCTGCTTGTATGCACCTATGCAATCTGCGCGTTAAAAAAAGGCAGAGTGGAAACGTCAAAAATTCAGAACAATCTTTAAAACATTTGAATAAAAGCAACATGCGACAAAGTTCAATGAGCAGATCATCAACAACAAACTTAAAATGTGCAACACATTTGCACACCTGGCTGATGATAATTGATTTTATTTCTCTGTGGTTTCTTCTTCTGTGGTAGATGAGCTGTGGACTGTGCACCTCCGGAGGTGTTCGCTGTCCCAAAGGGTCCAAACAAAAGGTCTGAGTCTTCGTCCGTACGTCTGTCAGAAACCCGTCGGTCCGTGTGTCTGACCGTTCTCTTCGTTTTGTCTTCAGGAACTTCAGAAGTGCGATCTTCCCTCCGTGTTTGTCGCTAAAAATGCCGGCTGTCGCAGCGTCTGTACCGTCAACTTCTGGCATCCAAAGTGTTGTCACGGTTACCACGGGCGGGACTGTCTGGGTGAGACGCCGCCGCCAAAAAAAACAAGTTTAGAGTCAAAAAACATTCCTGCCAGGAAAGAACATGTTAATAACACAATTACAAAAGCTGAAATTATTATTTTTTAAGCTCAGTATCTTTTTAAGTCAAATTTTAAATTGACCATTAAATGTCATGATCTATATTCTTAACTGAAATGTTGTTATAGACGTTTTATTTATTGTTTAGATTCTCATGAATATATTAATTATTATTATTTCTCTCTCCTCTCCGTCCGTCAGTCTGTCCCGGCGGGGTCGGCGCCCCCTGCAGTAACCACGGTAAATGTGACGACGGTCACCTTGGTAACGGCACCTGTACCTGTGACGCAGGTTTTAGGGGCGGGGCCTGCGAGCTGTGCCGTGCCGGGTTCTACGGAGCGAGCTGTGAAGGTGAGCGGCCTGCAGACGGTTTCCTGCGGCACGTCTGTGACTTTCTACTAACGTGTTTGTCCTCCTCAGCCTGTAACTGCTCAGAGCACGGGTCATGTGTCGACGGACGAAAAGGTGCAGGTTCCTGTTTCTGTGAGGCGGGCTGGACCGGGCTGCGCTGTGACGCCGCACAGGGTGAGTCCAACAGGAAGTCCTCTCAGCGTGTCTGTGAACGCATCGTTCATGCAGTTTGTGTTTCCTGCAGCTGAAGTCCTCCAGTGTGCTCCGCCCTGCTCTCCTAAAGCCGTCTGCCAGGAGAACAACACCTGCGTGTGTCGGCCATTTTATCAAGGAGACGGAATCACCTGTACAGGTAAATATGTTATTGTTGTATGTTGATTATAAAAGTCACACATGTACCAGAAAAAAATAGAATATTCTCTGAGATATTAGTCGGCACTTTACATAAAAACGTGCATATTCTCTAAGATTATAAAAGTCATACATTTGCAAGAAACAACTTTTATAAAGAAATTTCGTAAATTTAAGAGAAAATCTTTTTGAGATTCACAAATCCACGATAGAGAACCAGAAACACTGACTCCTGTGTTGCGTGTGCTGCAGAGGTGGACATGTGTCACACGTGGAACGGCGGCTGTGCTACAGGAGCGCGCTGCTCTCAGAGAGGTGAGCAGGTGAGCTGCACCTGTCCTAAAGGTCACAGCGGAGACGGCTTCAGCTGCCAGCCTGTCGACCCCTGTGTCTCTGGAGACAACGGAGGCTGCCACGAACACGGCGCCTGCACCATGACGGCTCCGGTGAGGACGGCACCAGCGCGCGTACGTCCGTCTGTATCGGTTACATGTTAACACGTGAGCTGTCTGTGTGCGCAGGGGAAGAAGAAGTGCACCTGTAAGGATCAGTACATCGGAGACGGACTCACCTGCGACCTCAAACAGCTGCCAATCAGTCGCTGTCTCCAGGACAACGGGCGATGTCATCAAGACGCCAAATGTACCGACCTCCACTTTGAAGGTAAGACACTTTTAATAATATGCACACTAATTAAATTACTGTGAATACGGCTCGTGTAAACTGCATGTTGTCGTTGTCGTGTGATATTATTCAGGTTCTAGGAGCATTATGTGGACCTGTGTACAGGACATTCACACAGTGTACACCAGCCAAAATAAAAGTTTGAAGAGCAAAGGACGCACATCACGGGGGCGTTTTATGTTAATCAGTCTGAAAGGCTGCATGTAAACGGGAATATTAGTGAAATATTCGTTCTCATTAGATATGTAAACAGCTTAGTTGGAAAAACTGTAGCCTACATATACTTAATAAATCTTAATGAGTAATTAAGGTTCAATAGTTTTCCATAAGCAGAAGATAGTAAGATCTGTTTAGTATAAAGACTAAACGATTCATCAAGTCTGCAGTTATAAATGTTAATACGTTGTGAACATGTTCTGCAGCTCTTTTCCAGAAGTCAAGAAATGTTAGTTTAAACCAATATTATGAATAATGAATAAGTGATCCCTGCTGTTATGCACAGTAACACATGAAGTGAGTGTGTTATAATGTGTGTGTGTGTTATGTGCAGATGTGAAGCTTGGCGTGTTTCACGTCCGCTCAGATGAAGGTCAATACAAGCTGAACTTCACTGCAGCTCAACAGGCCTGCGCTGCAGTGGGAGGCAGCCTGGCTACCTACACTCAGCTGTCCTACGCTCAACAGGTCAGTGAACACAACACTAACAGTTCGTAATAACACAAATTCATGTTTGTCTTTAAAATGTCTGAGATATTATCTATGCGGGCCATTATAGGTCAATATAACAGAGTCTGGGTAAGGGGGTAATACTCCGAGTAAAACTTTTAAAGATTTAAAGAAATATATTTGCGAGAAGAAAGTCTGAAATGCTCTGAGATTAAAGTCACATATTTCCGAGAAAATAACTTTATTCGTTCTCTGATATTAAAGTGGTAAATATATGAGAAAGTTATAACGTTAAAGCTGCTGTCTGCTGGTCCTCTTGGTCTCTGCAGGGCGGGTTGAACATGTGTGCTGCCGGCTGGTTAGACCAGGCCCGGGTGGCGTACCCCACCACGTATTCCAACCCCAGCTGTGGCTTCGGACACATTGGCATCGTGGACTACGGCACACGGAAAAACGAGGCCGAGTCCTGGGACGCCTTCTGCTACCGGATGAAGGGTGAGAGAGGTCGAGGACGGACGGTAGTGTAGAGTGAATTAAAGATGTTTTATAGGTTTACTATCTTTTAACGCATTGATTAAGATGAAACATTTATCATTTGTAGAAACATTTATAAATTAATCACTTTTACAGTGTTGAGAAGTTGTTGCTGCTTTTATTTTGATCAATAGTTTTGTTGTGAATATTCAATCATTATATTACAATATTATTATTATAACTGGAACATATTTATTGGTAATTCTTTATAACCATTTCATTAGAATGTCATCATCATACAACATATATATATATATATATATATGTGTATATATATATATATATATATACATGTGTGTGTGTATATATATATATATATATATATATATATATGTATATATATATATATACACATATATATGTATATATATATATATATATATATATATATATATATATATATATATATATATCAAATCAAATCAAATTTATTTGTATATCCCAATATCACAAATTATACATTTGTCTCAGTGTGCTTTACAGACTGTACAGGTTACGACACCCTCTGTCCTTAGACCCTCTGTCCTTAGACCCTATGTCCTTAGACCCTCTGTCCTTAGACCCCCTGTCCTTAGACCCCCTGTCCTTACACTCTCTGTCCTCAGACCCTCTGTCCTCAGACCCTCTGTCCTTAGACCCTCGCACCGCACAAGACCAGGGCAGCAGGCGCAGCCATGATTCCTGATCCTGACGTAAACTTTATCAGTGGCAACCTGCCACATGAGACACAGAAACTCTGGGGATGATGCCCCGGAAGATGAGTTAGTAACATACATTTACATAAATGCATACAGATAGAGAGGGAGAAGAAGAGAGGGAGGGGAGGAGAGAGGAAGAGAAGGTGGAGAGCAGGGAGGTGTCCCCCGGCAGTCTAAGCCTATAACAGCATAACTAGGGGCTGATCCAGGGCAAACCTGAGCCAGCCCTAACTATAAGCTTTATCAAAAAGGAAAGTCTTTAGCCTGCTCTTAAATGTGGAGAGGGTGTCTGCCTCCCGAACACAAACTGGAAGCTGGTTCCACTGGAGAGGAGCTTGATAGCTGAAGGCTCTGGCTCCCATTGTACTCTTAGAGACTCTAGGAACCACAAGTAACCCTGCAGTCTGGGAGCGCAATGCTCTAGTTGGTTTATAAGGTACTATGAGATCTTTAAGATATGCTGGAGCCTGACCATTAATTGCGTTGTAAGTCAGGAGAAGGATTTTGAATTCTATTCTGTATTTTACCGGGAGCCAGTGCAGAGCAGCTAATACAGGAGTAATATGATCCCGTTTCCTTGTTCTTGTCAATACACGTGCCGCTGCATTTTGGATCAACTGAAGAGTCTTAAGCGACTTTTTGGGACAACTTGATAACCATGAGTTGCAGTAATCCAGCCTTGAAGTAACAAATGCATGGACTAGTTTTTCTGCATCATTTTGAGACATGATGTTATTTTTACAATGTTACGTAGATGAAAGAAGGCAGTCCTTGAGATTTGTTTAATGTGGGAGTTATAGGACAGATCTTGATCAAAGATGACGCCAAGATTCCTTACAGTGGTGCTGGAGGCCAAATTAATGCCATCCAGAGCTTCTATGTCATTAGAAAATGCGTTTCGGAGGCGTTTAGGGCCAAGTATAATAACTTCAGTTTTGTCTGTGTTGAACATCAAGAAGTTGCTAGACATCCAAGTTTTTATGTCCTTAAGGCTTGAAGTTTAGCCAATTGATTGGTTTCATCTGGTTTAATTGATAGATATAATTGGGTATCATCCACATAGCAATGAAAGTTTATAGAGTGGTTCCTTATAATATTGCCCAAAGGAAGCATATATAAGGTGAATAGAATCGGTCCAAGTGCAGAACCCTGCGGAACTCCAAGACTGAAGTTAAGTCGTTACTGATTGAGGTCAGGAGGAGATTAATTTTGTCTCTAATAATTATAATTTTATCGTTAAAGAAACTCATGAAGTCGTCACTACTGAGAGATATAGGAATAGAAGGCTCTGTAGAGCTGTGACTCTCTGTCAGCCTCAGTGCTGAACAGAAACCTGGGGTTGTTCTTATTTTCTTCTATTAAGGAAGAGTAATAAGCTGCTCTGCATTACGGAGAGCCTTCTTATACGTTTTAAGATGATCTAACCAGACTAAACGAGATTCTTCCAATTTAGTGGAACGCCATTTACTTTCAAGATTTCTCGACTTTTGTTTTAGTTTGCGGATTTGTAAATGAAGCCATGGAGCTTTCTTTTTCTGTTTTATGATCTTCTTCTTTAGAGGAGCGACAGAGTCGAGTGTTATTCGCAGTGAGGCTGCAGCGCTATCAACAAGATGATTAATTTGGGAGGGACTAAAGTTAGCATTGGAGTCCTCCATTATATTGATATTGAGTCCTGGTGTTGAATTAAGTGCTGATGGAATCACTTCCTTATATTCAGTTACAGCACTTTCAGATAAACATCGAGCGTAGGATATTTTGCCTGCTGGTTTGTAGTCCAGTAACAGGACTTCAACAGTTATTAAAAAATGTTCTGATAAAAGAGGATTATGTGGACACACTGATAAACTTTCAGTTTCAACACCATATCCCAGAACAAGGTCCAGAGTGTGGTTTAAACAGTGAGTTGGTTCATGTACACTCTGACTGAACCCAATTGAATCTAATATTGAGATAAATGCATTATTAAGGCTGTCACTATCAACATCCACATGAATATTAAAGTCACCTACAATAATTACTTTATCTGTTTTAAGGACTAAACTTGATAAAAGTTCTGAGAGTTCAGATAGAACTTCAGAATACGGACCAGGAGGGCGGTACACAGTAACAAATAAAACTGGCTTTATTGTTTTCCATGTTGGGTTTGAGAGCGTAAGAACAAGGCTTTCAAAAGAGCTATAGTTTAGTTTAGGCTAAAGGATTGATCAAGAGGTTTGAGTCAAATATGGCCGCAGCTCCACCTCCTTAGCCAGTACCTCGAGGAATGTGAGTATTAATATGACCAGGTGGAGTGGATTCATTTAGACATATTCTTCATGTCTCAGGTTTCAGTGAGACAAAATAGATCAATCTTATTATCTGATATTAAATCATTTACCAATCCAGCTTTCGTTGATAAAGATCTGATGTTTAAGAGCCCACATTTAATGTTTCGATTTAGTTGCACTTTTGCAGCGGTGGTGTTTATTTTAATTAGGTTTTCATGTATAACTCCTCTTCTGTTCACCATAGACTTGATTAGTTTCAGTGGTCGTGGGGCAGACACAGTCACTATGGGTATTTGAGTGGGTGACTGCCCGGAAAGAAGCACAGAGAAGTGTGTAAGACTGCAACTCTGTCTCCTGGTCTCAACTCTGGGTTGTCATGGATTAGGTCCACTAATAGACTTTGTAATATTATTGGATATGAGATCTGCTCCAGCCAAAGTAGGATGGATGCCATCACTCCTAATCAGACCAGGTCTTCCCCAGAAAGTCCGCCAATTGTCTACGAAGCCCACATCATTATCTGGACACCACCGTGAGAGCCAGCGACGGAATGATGACATGCGGCTAAACATGTCATCATTCAAAAGATTTGGCAGAGGACCAGAGAAAACTACGGAGTCCGACATTGTTTTGGCAAATGTACACACCGACTCCACATTAACTTTAGTACACTCCGATTGACGCAATCGCGTGTCATTACCGCCGACGTGAATAACAATCTTACTGTATTTACGTTTACGTTACGTCCCCCGGCTGCTTGGGTCCCGCCGGGGGACAGCTAACAGGAGATACCACTGGTCGGCCCGCACAGACTACAGGGGGCTTGCTAACAGCAACGGCTCAGGTTTGCCCTGGATCAGCCCCTAGTTATGCTGCTATAGGCTTAGACTGCCGGGGGACACCTCCCTGCTCTCTTCCTTCTCTCCCTCTCTCTTCTTCTCCCTCTCTTCTTCTCCCTCTCTATCTGTATGCATTTATGTAAATATATGTTACTAACTCACCATCCGGGGTATCATCCCCGGAGTGTCTGTCTCTCATGTGGCAGGTTGCCACTGATAAAGTTTACGTCAGGATCATGAATCGTGACAGCGCCTGCTGACCTGGTCCTGCTGGACACCGGGAAGCCTTATTGACATTTTCCTGGATTCATCCAAACTTTCTATTTCTTTTTTTTTTTTCCAACACAACATAATTTCTGTCAAATGTTGTATTTGTACTATGTTGTTTATCCTGTACACACGACATCTATTGCACGTCTGTCCGTCCTGGGAGAGGGATCCCTCCTCAGTTGCTCTCCCTGAGGTTTCTTCCATTTTTTCCCCTTTAATTTTGGGGTTTCTTTTAGGAAGTTTTTCCTTGTGCGATGCGAGGGTCTAAGGACAGAGGATGTTGTAACCTGTACAGTCTGTAAAGCACACTGAGACAAATGTATAATTTGTGATATTGGGCTATACAAATAAATTTGATTTGATTTTGATTTGATTAACAGCTACAGTTGCTAACCGCTGACTAACCATGGTGCGGAGATGCTCATCTATCCCTCTAAAACTCCCCTCCAACCCTGCGTATAAACTACATTTAATACACGTACCATTATCACTAAAGGAGGCAGAGTAATAGCTAAACATGAAACAAACCGAGCAGGAGAGAGCATAACAGGAAGAGGAAGATGCCATTGCTAGCTGCCGAGCTGCAGCAGCTAACGTTAGCAGAGCCGAAAGGAGCGTAAAGAATTGAGGATTTAGCGAGAGTCGCTAAGAGAAGGAGGATAAGGAGAGAGTTGTAAGTGCTTAGGAAGTACAAGTATAGGTTTAGATAGATGACAGGTAATTAGCCGATGTGATCAAGAATATAACAACATTAACTGGGTCAAGCTGGAGCTGCCGAAGTATGCTACCAGCAACACAGAAACATTAATACTGGAAATAACGCGCTTACCGTAAACACAACTTCAAGAGCGTGTGACCTGCCTCAGCACCTTGACACAAATATCCATCAAGCACAACTCAGGTCATAGCGAGAAAACATCGATTCAAAGACGTTAAACTTTGTCTTTGTCTTTGTCTTCTTATACATTATACATATATTCATATACACAATATAAATACCAATACAACTGCAGTCAAGTGAAATAATAAAAAACACAATAAACATGCAATACAATATTTATTATTTATTGTTTGTTTGTGAATATGAAATTCTGCCATAATCGCAGTTAAATATATAAGAAGACAAAGACCAAGTTTAAGGTCTTTGAATCGATGTTTTCTCGCTATGACCTGAGTTGTGCTTGCCGGATATTTGTTATTTGATCATCTGACGTATTGATTTCAGTAAACCTGTGGTGTGTTTCAGAGGTGGCGTGTGGGTGTAAACCCGGCTACATTGGAGACGGTTTCACCTGTACAGGAAATCTGCTGCAGGTCCTCGAATCCACGCCGACCTTCTCCAACTTCCTCACAGTGAGTCCGACTTCAAGATTTATCACATTCAAAGTCACAGAACACAAAGAAAATGTTTTTATGAGACATCACAAGACTTTTGTCATCAGATGTAGAGATGAAACTTTCACTTTCAAATCTTTTTTTACTTTTTTCTCTGAGATTAAAATCACAAAATTACAAGAAACAAAACTTGAATATTCTCTGATATTAAAAACATAAATTTACTTTTTCTTCTGCAGCAAATCCTGAACTGCTCCCAGGTGTCCGAGTCAGGGACGGAGTTTGTGAAGCGTCTCAGGAACCTGACAGTCCAGTCAACGCTGTTTGTACCGGACAACAGCGGCCTGCCAGACAACCAGGTGAGACGCAGGAAGCTGATCTGACGAATATAGTTATTATTTCATGACCCCTCCATGTCCTCACCTGCGTGTCCTCACCTGCGTGTCCCTACAGACCCTGTCTCAGCGGGACGTGGAGGTGCACCTGTCCGAGGGTCGGGCTCTTCCTCTCAGCCAGCTGAAGAACAGCAGTCGCATCAGGACTCGTGTCGGGAGTCTGAGCGTCCTCGGAGTCGCCGACCTGCTCAACCCGTCAGCGCTGGTCAGACAGTTTGATTTGTAGTCAAATATTATTGATATTCTTTGATGCCATCCTTTATTTCAGCTACGGTAGCTGCAGTGGATCAGATTCTGATCGTCGTTCACCATCATCTGTGTCAAATACTGAAGGCAAGAAAAGCTAATTTTAGGCCGTAATTAGTTTTACAAGCAAACAGAAACAGAACAGTCGACTGTGATTGGCTGAGACTCCTGTCAATCAAAGCAAACACATCCTCCTCTTTCATTCTGATTCACTCATTAATGCCCAAAGACTTTTAGTACGATGACGGAGAACACCACAAACATTTAGTAAATATGTCAGTATAACTTATCTCTTTGATCAACAGTCGAAGTCAGGAGTTCTGAAAAATAAGGAAACACGTTGTTTACAAATGTCCTTAATAAGAAATATATTTCTACACTGCACACTGCACATTTGATATTTAACTTGTTACGAGTTCACAGATAAATATTGGACATCATAATGAAATACAGTCGCCCGTGTGCACAAACACTAAATATCATACAAGAAGAAAAACTTGCTTTTCGGACCGATGTAGAAACTTTAAGATTTGTAGAAATTCAACATTTCAGTTTCAATTATTCTAGAAATCTGAAGTGCGAAGAGCAAACAGAAGCTCTGCGTGAGAAGCGACAGACGTGTGCGGCTCCTTCTGTAGTTCACGGTTTTCAGACGGTTTAAATTCTTCTTCTCCTCAGTCGTCCCGTTACATCAATGGCCGCTTCATCACCACCTCGGACATCTTGGCTTCAAACGGCGTCATTCACGTTCTGCGGGGTCCACTGAGAGCCCCGCCCCCTCGCCAAGAGGCAAGTGATGTCATAACAACCGTATTTAGCAGTTACACGAATACAAAGTTTTCCCACCGTTGACCGTCGTCTCTGCAGATGCACGCGGCTCATCAGGCCGGGATGGGTGTGGGTGTGGTGCTGCTGGTCCTTCTGGTGGTGGGGGTTGTCTTCGTTGGATACCACTTCTACACCCACAAGACCAAACACTTCCAGTTCCACTACTTCAAGGTCAGAGCGCCGGCGGGTTTAAAAACACGTTAACACATTATAAGCTAACACATTGAGTATTTAATATTAGTACAACACATTATACTATAAACTAACACATTAGTGAGTATTAGTACACATTTATTTAGCACAACACATACTATATATGAACTAACATTAGTTCAACACACATTTAGAAGTATAACATATTTATTAGTTTTCTTATAAAACCTTTTTTAGTAACAATTGTGAGATAGATGTCTTATCGAGTGCTCGTATCCTACATGTGTGATATTGTATTACTATAACTTATATTAGAAGACACTTGTCCAGAGACACTTGTCCCAGCTGACTGTTTCCTCTGCGGCTCTTTAGGAGGAGGAAGATGCTTCTGCAGGATGCAGCCGCAGCATCTGTAACCCGGTTTATGAAGCAGCTCCAGAACCTGCTGATCTGCACGAGTCCAACACATCAGAGGACACAGTGAGTCCGTTTGGGTTTTAAAGTGTCAGACATTAAGACTTCACGGATGATTAATACATGTGGGCTGTACCGAGGGTCAGTTTTTTAAATGTTGAGGTTTTCAAATGAATCTTTGAACGTCTGACGTTGTCACACTTAAACAATGGGTTTGATATTGTAATATACATGTAATTTCTGGTGCTGTTAGTACAGGTGTGAGCAAATATGTACTGAAGCAGAATATTTGTTGACGTTTGGGCTTTAAACACTCTGCAGTTATTGGAAATGTTTGGATCACAGTCTGATCCTACGCAGCTCCACTGGAGTCTAACTCTACCTATAGTATAATACTAAGAATATTAGGGCAGCCTCATCTGTATCTGACACTTTGCAGATACGAGCTGATCGTATCGATTTAGAAATGTAATGTTACGTTTATGAATTAAGCTTCGAACTTCAGTACATAAAATATATAATATAATATATTAATAATGAAAATGAGTTCCATCTGTAGTTTCGAGCGTGAACTGTTCCTGCAGGCGGAGGACAGACACGAAGTTGTGATCGAAGGATCGTACGACCTGCAGGACGGCTGAGCGGGAACCTGCTCACTGCTGGACTGGAGCCTCATTTTTATTCCTATGTGGACTGAGTTTCAACCTGTTGCATCACGGACTAAATACCCTGAACTTTGTTTTCTCCACTGATAAAAGACAGCAGCTGACGGAGGATTCACAGAACAATCATGATGCGTTCAGGTGCTTTTTTTCTTAAGGACAGTTCCTATTGTAGAAATTTTAAATCTAAAGTTACATGAAGAATCATAAGTATGAAGTTAAATCTCGATTAAAAAAATATCAAACTGTTGGTTTGTGTGCCATGTTTCTAGTTCTTCTCATTTTCACTAACAATCACCAACGAAACTCGACAGTGAAAATCCTGCAGCGATGATGTGAAATTATAACTTGGAATGAGAAAACTCAGATGTTGATTAGTTGTAAAAACAAGTGTTTTAGAGTTCCAGCTGAATTCTTCCTGATTAAACAACTTTTAAAAGCATTTAAGTCCAAAGAAAACAACTAATGCCAAATATGGTCAAGTTTACTAAATTTGACTATTTAGTTTTCTCCGGGGCGGTTTCACAGTCAAGGCTTAAACCTAGTCCCAGACTAAAATGCCCGTTTAGGCTGTTCTAACTCTAAGCAACCTGCACAGACTCATCTTAAAATAGTCCTGTATTTAGCTTGTTCTGGATTAAACTAAACTGGTTGCAAGAGGGAGGGTTAGAGCTACTCTAAGGCTAAAATGAATCTTAAATGAATCCTTCAAGGAGGCAGGTTTAACCTCTGCTTAAGGAGCTTGAGGAGTATTTATATAAAGTTCCCTGATGCTGCTGCCCAAGACAACTATAAAGTGCAATTCTATGAATATGGCCACTTCCCAGGAGTGATTGGCTGCATAGATGGATGTCACGTTCCCATCAACTCCTGATGCTGAGGAGTACAGGAACTGTAAAAACTGGTTTTCCATCAATGTCCAGGGTGTATGCAATCCTAATTTAGGGTTTAATTTCATTTTTTGCTCATGAAATTCTCTGGCTAACTTTTCATGCATTCATAATAATAATAATAATAATAATAATAATAAATTGTATTTATAAAGCGCCTTTCAAAGCTAAAAGCAATTTCAAGGCGCTAAAATGCAGGACAACAACAAAAACAACAACAGACAGCTTTTTTGAAAGGAAAGGTTTTTAGTTCCTTCTTGAAGGAGTCGGTGGCCTGTGGAGCCCTCAGGTGTTCTGGGAGGGAATTCCGCAGGTGAGGAGCAGCTGAGCAGAAGGCCCGATTGCCCATGGTGCAGACTTGGTCCTGGGGGGGTAGAGCAACGGTTTTTTTAGAGGAGCGGAGGTTGCGTGTGGAGGTTTGTTGGGGGAGGAGTTCCATGTATGCACTGATGGGTGAGGAGGGAGATGTTGTATACGATCCTGAATGCGACAGGAAGCCAGTGGAGGGAGTGGAGAATGGGTGTGATGTGGTTATATTTTCACACCCTCATCAGGATCCTAGCGCTGTTCTGGATATATTGGAGCTTTTGAAGGCTCCTTCTTGGAATCCCGATGAGAGCGTTGCAGTAGTCCAACCTTGAGGAGACAAAGGCGTGGACGAGTTGTTCAGCATCTGACAGGGAGAGTGTGGGGCGGAGCTCTGCAATGTTCCGGAGGTGGTAGAAGGAGGTCTTGCACAGATGTTTGACGTGAGTGTCAGATGAGGGTCAAATCTTACCCCTAGGTTGGTGACTGATGGTGATAGGGGGATGTTTTGACCAGAACAGGTGATGTGGGTTATGGGGGAAGACTGGACGTGGTGTGGTGTGCCAACTAAAATAGCCTCTGTTTTTGAGCTATTTAATTGAAGGAAATTGTCTTTCATCCAAGCCTTTATCTCCTCAAGGCAGGTGTTCAATGATGATTGAACGGTGGTGGCATAATCTTCTCTCAGGGACGCTACAGCAGATGTGGATGGCACACACTCACGGTCCTTCGCCAGTCTTACGTCGCTCTCTTCTGGCCTCTGCGTTCAAGCTTTTTAAAGCCAGTTTAAGGTTCTTCCACAGAGTCTATAAAAACAGATATAATTGTACATGGGATTTTGGAAAATATAAATTTGAGAAATACGAAATAATTATAGTATGGTTTTTACTTTCTATAGTTGGAGGGTTGGACACAATTTGCTGGTTTTTGGAACTTATTCTTTTTGCATCTGCCAGACTTCTCTAGATTCACATCAGAATAGGTGTTTTTGAATCCATTCCGGGTTTTTATGAGCACCATCACACCAACAGCATGTGCTCATACTTAACCTAATGAGGCTTAACTCCTTTAGGCTTGCTTACCTTACCTTACTCCAAGACTCTATAGTCTGCGACTAACTAAACCAAACTTAAGCCATCTTTATGCAAGCTACTTAAATGTTTTAGATTAACTAGTCCACATTAAGGCCTACTCCTGGCTTAATCTAAGCTCCGTCTGTGAAACCACCCCTCAGTGTCTTAAACTTCGTCTTTTTAAGCGCAGCGCTCGAGGCCACGCCCGTCTCGCGATGTTAATAAAAGTGATTAATAAAGCATGTACCTTCCCCAGATTTGGATCGACTCCAAAATGTAACAAGTTCTTTCTTGTTCAAAGTTCCACTAAAGATTTGTGCTGACAGACAAAACAAGGTCACAACAGTGTCGGGTCCAGTGATTAGTTCAATACTTGGACACTGAAGAAACAACTCCATTCTCAGATGAAGATCATGTGATTGAAAGCTCCAGAAAGGCCAATAAGTGAACTTTGAGTCAGCGTTTAAAGATCTGCAGACAAACCAGTTAAAAGCTTTTATTTGAACATTCAGACGTCTTCAGTGACCTCAGTGATCCATGTGTGATAATCAGATACTCTGGAGAAGATGGCCGGTTTCTCTGCGTCACACCGCCGGCTGCCCCACGTGACCACGCCAAACACGAAGTAGGCGCCATGTTTCCGACACAACAGCGGAGCTCCAGGGTCACCCTGCAGGCAGAAAATAAAATCTTAATCTGCTGTAAATATTTGGTTTTAAAGTAATGCAATGAAATCTTTTCACCTGTAAAACAAAATGACAAGAAGTTTGTTGACAGCTAACGACTCCGTTGCTATTCACGCCTTTCACATCAGGGACAAAACAATACAGAATATTTGTTCAACTCTACACACTAGAGGCAAATGTGTGCAACAAACTATAAAAGTGACGTGTGGTCGCCGATGATTTCCAGACGTCTTTATGTTTGTCATCTTGTTCTTTAGTTTGTTAAAGAGGACGCTGTGCTGCAAGACCAAAGGCATCAGTATTTGTGACGCGTGAACACAAATAAAACATTCACGTCCAAGGAAATCTATTTAACATTCAAGAAAGTTGTCATTTTATTGGATTGGAAGTTTGGGATTAATGTGGAGGCTCAGAGATTAATCAAACGTTTGAAATGCGATTAGTTTGCCCAAATTATTCGTATTTGATCTGAAAAACACCTTCAGGCTTTTAATGACGTCCATTAGGTAGTTTAGTTTATTTGACATCACAGTAGTAGATTTGTAACAAACATTTATGCACAATGACAACCGTGTTGAGGGTTTGTAGCGAAACACTAGAGGACTTTTAAAGAAAGTATAGATAAAGAAGAAAATGCATCTAAAAACACATCCAGACGCGGAGGTCGATGGGGTTATTGTCAGAACAATGTTTCTCCTTTAGCCTCGTTTGATACCTCTGCTAAAAACATGATCATGTTGCAATTTCAAGTCATTTGGTAGTCAGATCCAAATTTTGGCTCCTTTATCGGAGGGAACAGATTGTCTAAAAGGAGGATTAGCGTATTTTATTGCATCGTTACCGTTCAATCATTAAACAGAGCACACTGCCATGCAACTCTGCGTAGGTAATGTGCATCGATTTCTGGGTGGAGTTACCATGCAGGAGGTGGAGCCTGCAGGATGTGAGCAGATGTGGGAGTCCGTGATGAGCCCCCCTCCCCACTTCGCTATGCAGGTCGTCGGATTAACCAGAGTCAGTCCGACGTGGTGCAGCCGGTTGGGATTAATGTCCACTACACAGGAAACAAGAAGTTGGATGTAAGACAACCCCAGCTGTGCTGCAGACACGGATCCTGCTCAGTGTGCAGACTTGTGGAGAATACCTGATGCTTTCAAGGCTCCCCAGCCGGTTGTGACGCAAGACCAGCTGCCGTCGAGGTCCTCGTCCTCATCAGGGACACAAACTGGGGACACAGAGCCTGGAGACACAACCACAGGGCAGGTTCAATATTCTCACAGAACACGATACTATTGAGAACTTCAGGAGTAAAATGTTTGTGTGGTTTCTTTTCCAGGTGTTCCTACTGAATCTGGCAGGCACGCTAAGGCGGAGCAGCGACAAGTCAGACTTCGGGGGGAAGCTGCCGTCGTGCGGCAGGTTGATCACCTCGTCCACCGGTATGGTTTGAGATGAGAACCGGAGGTCATGAACTCCCAGAACCACCACGTCTTCCTTAGCTCTGCAGGGACAAAATACAGAGCTGCAGAAATGAGGCCTAAACCCTGACACGAGTCAGTGTTATGAGGCCTAAACCCTGACATCAGGTTTGCGGTTAACACAAGCTGAAGAGATTCATGATTTGTTCTACGACATAAAGTATGACAGTAAATACCCGACTGGTGAATTTAAGCTTTTCAGTGTCTTTAAAAAGAAAAAAGCAGTTGCTAACACGCGTCTTTGTTTGCCACAAAGTTTATTCTCTGCAATAACCCTGTTGGTTTTTGTGATGATGCTAAACAAAACCCTGTCGCAGTATATTATGTATAGATTAGTACCTGACGTTGCAGTGTTGTGCAGTGAGCACCCAGCGACGGTGGATCAGCACCCCGCTGCAGTAGTGGCGGCCGTTGGCCTGAAGGCTGACCTGCCAGGGCCAGGAGAAGGGACAGGACTCTGAGACGTTCCCAACAGACACCTCCCCGTCCTGGGACAGCGAGAAAGCAGCGAGGCCTGGAATCTTCTCACAGCTGGAGCTCTGCTTCCGACCACAGAGGTCCTCTGCTGTGAGCTCGTCTGCATACAGGATGCTCTGATCCGCTGTGAAGGAAACAAGATGTGACTTGTTTCAAAGGTAAAAACTTACAGATGTAGTGTGACATGTACTCATGATGTCGGACATCCACTGGGTGTGCTGTTGGAGTATGGTGTAGACTCCCGGTCTCTTGGCTCGACCACAGCCGACCCCCCAACTCACCAGACCTGCCAGCTCATACCTGCTGCCGGTGAAGCAAGACAGAGGCCCCCCGGAGTCGCCCTGAGACAGAGAGGACCACGTTAGATGCGCCGCAGGGTCCAGTTTCTGGATTCCTTAAGGTGCAGGTACCTGGCAAGCGTCGGCTCCTCCTCCAGACTTCCCAGCGCAGAGCATGGAAGGACGCACCCTCCCGAGGTAGTACCGGTTACAGACATCCTGGGGCAGGATGGTGACGTTCACCTCCTGTAGTCTGCTGACTCGAGCTCCATCTGAAGGAAAAACACAGTGCGTTACAACATACCGCCATATTTATATATCCACACCATTTAGTCTTCCAGGTTTGGGCGGACGTCTGAGCTCTCCCTTCTAGTTCATGTTTCTTTGTACATGTAGGCTTGCCAGGCTGAACCCTCTGTTTAATGTCACAAAGCTATGAACTCTGGGTAATATAAAGTCTGCATAAAAGAGCTCAAAACTACTGTCAGTAAACAGCCTTGAGCCTCAGACTCAGCGCCTCAGATCGGTGTGTGCAGATCGGGCCTCACTCTCTCGGGTGGAGCCCCAGCCCGTGACGGTGCACCTCCGGAGGAGAGGCAGCGGGGTCATCCAGACGTCGATGGGTCTGACGAACTGGTTGAAGACGAGTGGCTGTTGCAGCTTCAGCAGAGCCACGTCGCTCTCTTTGGTGCGAGTGTTGTAGCCGTTGTGGCTGATGATTATGGAGACTCCCATCAGCTGAGCAGGAAGTTAAAAGGAAAGCAAACGACCCTCAAATCTCAATAAGACTCTTGCGTTACCTTAAAACCTCATTTCTCTGCTGCCTCCACGGTGACCGAAAGAATCAACAAACATAGAAAGGTTTTGATGAAATTAAGTTTTAAAAGCAAAAATATCTGAAAACATCCGTTAACAACTCGTGCAGAATAATAATGTTCATTTATCAGCCGATCTCACTGAAACATTCAAACACTCACAAGTTTAGCGGTTATTAAACGCGGTGCCCATTTACTTCCATTCATCCAGACTTCTCTCGGTTTTTGATTATTGGTTTAGAGGCAGCTGAGAAAATAAAGTTTTCTACAGAAGTTCAAGTTAACGGAGTGTGGGGGAACGATATACAGACGAGCATATTAAAAAGGTGAACCTTCCCTTTAAGAGTCACATTGTGCCTCAGAGACTCGAGCCTCTGATCGTGGGATAAATACTGACTTGCTGTCCAGGCTCATGAAGGTTATCCAGGTCGTGTTTTCCAGCCAGAACTGTCCAGAATGAAGCTTTGTTGTACCTGCAGATGGGGGGGGGGTGGGGGGTGAGAGACTACGTCTCTAACCGTATTAAACTAGTGCCAATTTCACAGATGACCTCTGACCTCTTGAAGCAATGCGCGGCAGAGACGACCCACATCTGGCTGATGACGGCTCCTCCGCAGGCCGGCATGGAGGCGAACCTCAGAGAGACCTGCCAGGGCCACGAGCGTGCCCAGGCCTCCTGACCCCCGATGATCCTGGTCTCTAGCTCTTGCTCCGGGAGGAAGGACCGCACCCCCGACAGATCTGAGGTCAAAAGGATCTTAGCCTCAGCTGAAAACCAAAGTTTTTGGGTGTTTAGTGCAACATATCTGCACTGTGCTTATAGAGACGCCCCCTGCTGGCTGAAACTTGCTGTTGCAATTTAATTTAGCTACTGGCCGTTCTGAAAATATGAACTTTTTTAGTTTATCAACAACATCAACAATGTTGTATTTTTAAACTTTAATTTAGATTTTTGTAATATGGGGTTTTTACTGTATTTTTATTTATTTAGTTTTAAATGGAATACAATCTTGAATCATTCCATTTAAATAAAAGGTAATTGTTTAAATATCATTTTAGATTCACATTTAAAAGTTGTTGTTTTTTAAGAAATAAAAACATTTCTTCTTACTGCTTAGAACAAGCTAAGCACAAACTTTATGATCTCATATGTAAATATATTTATATGCATAAATTGTATTTTACCCCTGAATCCGAAGAATCCAGAGAAAGTCTCGTGTTCCTGCAGAGTTTCATTCACAGTCACATTCAGACCTGGAGACAAAAACACAGCGGAGTTCATTTAATAATTAAACTTGTTTAATAATCTAGTGACGTTACGTGCTGTGCCGAGTAATCCAGGAAGTTTTATGTGAAGCACGCATCGACGCTTGTATCGCTGACATCCGAAGCCTCGCTACCTATCGATACCACGTGGGTGTTTCAGATAATGGTTCAGATCGGTTAAACCACTGCAATTTACCAGTATTACAACACTAATATTACTCCTGTTGCCATTTATTATGTGATAATATAGTCTTATTATATTATCATACAATTATTGCTGAAATAATTGGTTGACACATATTGGATACATTACTCATGAGACAATTTGTTTTATTATACAGGCATGTTATACAATCCTAATATATTTACTAGAAAATAGACATTTTGTTTCTTCTCATCGTTTACAGTTATTACCAAGCCTTTACTGGCGCAAACTACAGTATATCAAAGACCACATGGTTCAGACAATATCTGCCTGTTTTACATTTATTGTCCACTTGATGGCGCAGTAGAGCAACTGAAGTACCATGAAGCTTTGGCCCATGAGTGAATTCGATGAAAAGCTTCAATTCTTCATGAAGCTTCATCTCGCCGTCACTAATGAAATCTCTATTTTATGAAAACAGCTTCGTTCTCAGCATTTTAAAACTGACCTGAAATCAGAAAATGTAAACATCCTTGATTTAATAAAACATATTAACGATACCTGCAGGAGCTGAAGAGTTCTGCACGAGGTCGGCTGCAACCACAGAAACACATTTATAATGTTTAAATATATAATATATAAACTTTTAGCATGCAGAAAATAAAATATTTCCTCACCTGAGTAAACAGCGAGCAGACACGCTGCCAGCAGACAGACAGGCAGCATCCTGTCTCACTGACTCTGAGTGTGACTGACTGTGAAGTGAACCTGATGAACCTGATGAACCTCAGCTGTGTGATTACAAACACCTGCAGTGATGAAGTTTTATTCTATAAATAAAGACACAAACATTTAGTAAAATAGAGAACAATAGAAAAAGAAACAAGATTTTAAATAATCAATGAAATAAAGTGAAACACTAATTATGTTTTATGTTTGTATCCACATTAAAAACATGTTTATGGACAATTATTTTGAAGTAACTTTATTGTCCCAACATGGAGAACCACTAGTTAGTTTCACTATGACGACTGTAGGAGCCAAGTAGCACTCCTGCTATAAGTAGGAACCAATGTTTGTTGACGGGGGTGTTCCGCCGGAAAGCAAACAGTTTTTGACCACATACACACACGCACACACATACACATACAAGTTGGCGAAGGTAGCGTTTGCTCCCGCAGGCTAACCTATTGTGTGTCTAAATGTCATGGTATGTTTGCTGATAGAAAAGGAAATAAACGGACTGAATGTTCAATTGCAAATGTTTGGAATCGGAATCTTTACTCAGCAGGCAGAACAAGAAGTGCGTCAACTAGAGCAACAAAGCGGAACCCCAGTGGCTTTAAGCATTGGCTTAGCCTCTACAACGACCAATAATAAATAATAATAAAACAAAGAAAGAAAATATTAATAAGAATATAATAATAATTTCAATGACAATATTTTTATAGTATAATTATAACGTCCATATTAATATTAATAGTACAATCAAAACAGTAAAATAATAACAATAATAGTATATATAGTATATAGTAATAATAATAACAAGCAAGTAAAACATACTGAGGATGTGGATGATAATATAAATATAAAATCATTTTAATAATAAAAACTAATAAGTTTATGTGTATATTATATTTATTTATCTAATTATTGTCCAACAGAAATGTATCAACAACAAACTTGAGCTTGTGATTGGCTGTCCACTCTCACAGTAAACTGATGCTTTTATTGTGACAGTCTAGAGAGATGGTGGTGAGGAGGAGGAGGAGTCACAGAGCAGGGGGAGTCACAAAGAGTCACAGAGCAGGAGGAGTCACAGAGTCACAGAGCAGGAGGAGTCAAAGAGTCACAGAGGAGTCGGAGTCACAAAGAGTCACAGAGCAGGAGGCATCACAGAGAGTCACAGAGCAGGAGGAGTCATAAAGAGTCACAGAGCAGGAGGAGTCACAGAGTCACAGAGCAGGAGGAGTCAAAGAGTCACAGAGGAGTCGGAGTCACAAAGAGTCACAGAGCAGGAGGCATCACAGAGAGTCACAGAGCATGAGGAGTCACAAAGAGTCACAGAGCAGGAGGAGTCACAAAGAGTCACAGAGCAGGAGGAGTCACAAAGAGTCACAGAGCAGGAGGAGTCACAAAGAGTCACAGAGCAGGAGGAGTCACAGAGTCACAGAGCAGGAGGAGTCACAGAGAGTCACAGAGCAGGAGGAGTCACAAAGAGTCACAGAGCAGGAGGAGTCACAGAGCAGGAGGAGTCACAAAGAGTCACAGAGCAGGAGGCATCACAGAGAGTCACAGAGCATGAGGAGTCACAAAGAGTCACAGAGCAGGAGGAATCACAGAGTCACAGAGCAGGAGTCACAGAGCAGGAGGAGTCACAGAGCAGGAGGAGTCACAAAGAGTCACAGAGCAGGAGGAGTCACAAAGAGTCACAGAGCAGGAGGAGTCACAAAGAGTCACAGAGCAGGAGGCATCACAGAGAGTCACAGAGCATGAGGAGTCACAAAGAGTCACAGAGCAGGAGGCATCACAGAGAGTCACAGAGCATGAGGAGTCACAAAGAGTCACAGAGCAGGAGGAGTCACAAAGAGTCACAGAGCAGGAGGAGTCACAAAGAGTCACAGAGCAGGAGGAGTCACAAAGAGTCACAGAGCAGGAGGAGTCACAGAGTCACAGAGCAGGAGGAGTCACAGAGAGTCACAGAGCATGAGGAGTCACAAAGAGTCACAGAGCAGGAGGAATCACAGAGTCACAGAGCAGGAGTCACAGAGCAGGAGGAGTCACAGAGCAGGAGGAGTCACAAAGAGTCACAGAGCAGAAGGAATCACAGAGAGTCACAGAGCAGGAGGAGTCACAGAGCAGGAGGAGTCACAAAGAGTCACAGAGCAGAAGGAGTCACAGAGAGTCACAGAGCAGGGCGCATCATGTCGGGCTACAGCCATGAGATCCAGCTCGCCACCAGCTTCCTGTGCAGCAGCTCTGGGTCCCTGCCGCTGCTGGACCTGCACCGGAAGCTGCTGCAGTGCTGCCACATCACCAAAGAAGAGTTCCGCTTCATCGTACAGAGGTGTCCCCGCTTCCAGCTGGTCCGCGGCCCCGGGCCGGCCGGCGGCTCCGGGCCTGAGGTCTGCTCGGTGCTGGCCAAAACGTCCCTGCGGCTGTGCAGCGGCTACGGCTGGGAGCAGTGCTCCGGCTCCGGCTGCTGTCCGCAGCTGCACCTCTGCAAATTCTTCGTCTACGGAAATTGCAGGTTCGGCAAGGGCAGGTGAGCCAGGCGCGCGCAGGAAAACAACAAGCACACGCAGATGAAAGAGTTTGAGATAATTCACTTATAACTCACCTGTTTAGTTAAACATATTATTTTATTGAGTGAGGACTATTTCCTGTTCCCTCTGCTGCGGAGTGATACACCTTCCTGCAGCAGTGAAGAGACTAAACGAAACTTAAGGAAACAGAAACAGAAACTGCAGATTAATAATAAAATATAATTAGATTAATAATAAGATTAATAATATAGTAAGATTAATAATAAAATATAATAAGATTAATAATATAGTAAGATTAATAATAAAATACAATTAGATTAATAATAAGATTAATAATATAGTAAAATTAATAATAATATATAATTAGATTAATAATAAAATATAATTAGATTAATAATCATATACATTTAGATTCAGAGGTGGAGAAAGTATCTTTAACTTCAGTAAAAGTTTCTCAAACTTGTACTTAAATACAGTCCTTGTGTAAATCTAATTAGTTCCTCTCCATAAATGATGATCTATACTGTGTGTGTATATATATATATATATATATATATATATATATATATATATATATATATATATATATATATAAAACTAGTGTATGGGGCTAGTATTGTAGCAGAACTATTTGCATATATGTGTGTAGAGTTGTGTATCCGTTCGTGTGATCAGATCTGTTAACGTGTAAAACAACCTCTAAATGTACTGAGGTTTTTGAATGTGTACAGGAATCTGCAAATGTGGAGACTTTTCTTCCATTAATATCCATGTACACATTCACACATGTGAAGACACATTTGTCTTTTCCTTGTGAAACCTTTTATTTTCTTAAACTCACCTTGAATTCACAACATATTGAATATGAAGTGTTGAATATTATATTAAATGCAGACGTCTGATGTTGTTTGTCTCAGGAAGCCGTGTAAATTCTCCCATGACATTTACTCGGATCATAACTTCAGATTGCTGCGAGAGTGCACACTGCAGCAGCTGGATGCAGAGCAGCTGTTTGTGCTGCTGCTGCAGAACGACCCAGCGCTGCTGCCAGAGGTAACGGACCATAATACTAATACCCCTAACCAGTCACTGTCACACAGCGTGCTGCACATGCTTCACACAGATCAAATCAAACTTATTTATATAGCCCAATATCACAAATCACACATTTGTCTCAGTGGGCTTTACAGACTGTACAGGTTATGACACCCTCTGTCCTTACGCCCTCTGTCCTTAGACCCTCTGTCCTTACACCCTCTGTCCTTAGACCCTCTGTCCTTAGACCCTCTGTCCTTAGACCCTCTGTCCTCAGACCCTCTGTCCTTAGACCCTCTGTCCTTACGCCCTCTGTCCTTAGACCCTCTGTCCTTACACCCTCTGTCCTTACACCCTCTGTCTTTAGATCCTCTGTCCTTAGACCCTCTGTCCTTACACCCTCTGTCCTTAGACCCTCTGTCTTTAGATCCTCTGTCCTTAGACCCTCTGTCCTTACACCCTCTGTCCTTAGACCCTCTGTCCTTAGACCCTCTGTCCTTAGACCCTCTGTCCTTACACCCTCTGTCCTTAGACCCTCTGTCTCTCCTCTGGAGTAGAAACTGCAGACAATCACAACAATGTTAAATGGAGATGAAACCTGTTGTAATTAAAGTGCTCGCATTAATACACAATTTAAAGAGAGGTTTTTCAAAAGATGTAACTCTGCAAGTCTCAGATCTTTAGTACTTTAAGTATTCAGAAGTACTCAGAAGCACTCCGACTCTTTACTTCAGTAAAAGTGCAAAAGTATTGGCATCAAGATATACTTAACGTACTTATTGTGTGTAATGACTCAGAATCATATATTAAACTGCTGGTCTCTGATTATTGATGCATTAATGTGTTCATACAGCAGGTTGAATTACTTTATTTACTGCTGCTGCAAACCTATAATAATATATCATAGTTTATTTATTAGTTTATTTATGTTTTGTATTAGATAATAATCTGAATCTGTAAAGTAAGTAAAGCTGTCAGATAAATGTATAGCAGTAAAAAGTAAAATACTGACTGAAATGTATACACAAGTATAAAGTTGCAAAAACTGAAATACTCAAATAAAGAACTTTACAATCGTAGTGAAGACGGTGTGTTTCCACAATGTGCCAACATCCTGTGCAGCCCGTAGGTCAATAACCTCAGAAAAAAAGTGTTGCTGCTAAATGGAAACTTTGCAGAATAAATGACAAACATTTAAGTCCCATGATCAGCTGTTTGTGCTGATTACATTTATATACAGCAGGAAACGTGAAGAAGAATTCAACATTTTCCTCTCGTAGATGTTTCCTCGGTCGACTCTTCTTCGTAGTCTTTCTTCCCAAAGAGCTTAAACTGCTGTCTTTGTCTCGTCTGTCTTTGTCTTCGTCTGTCTTTGTCTCGTCTGTCTTTGTCTTCGTCTGTCTTTGTCTCGTCTATCTTCGTATGTCTTTGTCTCATCTGTCTTTGTCTAGTCTGTCTTCGTCTGTCTTTGTCTCGTCTGTCTTTGTCTTTGTCTGTCTTTGTCTCGTCTGTCTTTGTCTTGTCTGTCTTCGTCTGTCTTTGTCTTGTCTGTTTTCGTCTGTCTTTGTCTCGTCTGTCTTTGTCTTCGTCTGTCTTTGTCTTGTCTGTCTTCGTCTGTCTTTGTCTCGTCTGTCTTTGTCTCGTCTGTCTTCGTCTGTCTTTGTCTCTTCTGTCTTTGTCTTCGTCTGTCTTCGTCTGTCTTTGTCTTGTCTGTCTTCGTCTGTCTTTGTCTTGTCTGTCTTCGTCTGTCTTTGTCTCTTCTGTCTTTGTCTTCGTCTGTCTTTGTCTCGTCTGTCTTTGTCTCGTCTATCTTCGTATGTCTTTGTCTCGTCTGTCTTTGTCTCGTCTATCTTCGTATGTCTTTGTCTCATCTGTCTTTGTCTAGTCTGTCTTCGTATGTCTTTATCTCGTATGTCTTTGTCTCGTCTGTCTTTATCTCATCTGTCTTTGTCTTGTCTGTCTTCGTATGTCTTTATCTCGTCTGTCTTCGTCTGTCTTTGTCTTGTCTGTCTTCGTCTGTCTTTGTCTTGTCTGTCTTCGTCTGTCTTTGTCTCTTCTGTCTTTGTCTTCGTCTGTCTTTGTCTCGTCTGTCTTTGTCTCGTCTATCTTCGTATGTCTTTGTCTCGTCTGTCTTTGTCTCGTCTATCTTCGTATGTCTTTGTCTCATCTGTCTTTGTCTAGTCTGTCTTCGTATGTCTTTATCTCGTATGTCTTTGTCTCGTCTGTCTTTATCTCATCTGTCTTTGTCTTGTCTGTCTTATATATATATATATATATATATATATATATATAAATAAATAATATTATTATAGATTATCTAGTTTAAATAGATTTTAGTGTGTGTGCATTACGTCCTATCTCAAGTGTGTGTGCATTACTTCCTGTCTCAGGTGTGTGTGCACTATAACAAAGGCGGTCCTCGCGGCGGCTGCACCTTTCAGGAGAGCTGCACCAAACTGCACCTGTGTCAGCACTTTGTTCAGGGTGACTGCATGTATGGACTCAATTGTAAACGGCAGCACACCATCAACCAGCACAGCCGCCGCATGTTGGAAGAGAGAGGCCTGAGCGGAGACATCATCCACGAGCTGCCCGTCATCTGCAGAAACATCCACCACCTCACTTCCACCGCCACAGGTGCCAGCACACACCTGCTCACACCTTTCACACTAGTTATGCCACAGTGTGGACATTTCATTAATAAATAAACAATAAACTTGTGTCAACACCAATGTCACATTTTACACCGGACATTACACTAATATGACAGTGAATACATCTGTATCTGTGGTCTGGTGGTAAGACAACGGACACATCTATCTGTGCTCTGGTGGTAGGACAGTGGATACTTCTGTATCTGTGCTCTAGTGGTAGGTCAGCGGATACTTCTGTATCTGTGCTCTAGTGGTAGGTCAGCGGATACTTCTGTATCTGTGGTCTGGTGGTAGGACAGCGGACACATCTGTATCTGTGGTCTGGTGGTAGGACAGCGGACACATCTGTATCTGGTTTGGTGGTAGGACAGCGGACACATCTGTATCTGTGGTCTGGTGGTAGGACAGCGGACACATCTGTATCTGTGGTCTGGTGGTAGGACAGCGGACACATCTGTATCTGTGGTCTGGTGGTAGGACAGCGGACACATCTGTATCTGTGGTCTGGTGGTAGGACAGCGGACACATCTGTATCTGTGGTCTGGTGGTAGGACAGTGGACACATCTGTATCTGTGGTTTGGTGGTAGGACAGCGGACATCTGTATCTGTGGTCTGGTGGTAGGACAGTGGACACATCTGTATCTGTGGTCTGGTGGTAGGACAGCGGACACATCTGTATCTGTGGTCTGGTGGTAGGACAGTGGACACATCTGTATCTGTGGTTTGGTGGTAGGACAGCGGACACATCTGTATCTGTGGTCTGGTGGTAGGACAGTGGACACATCTGTATCTGTGGTTTGGTGGTAGGACAGCGGACACATCTGTATCTGTGGTCTGGTGGTAGGACAGTGGACACATCTGTATCTGTGGTCTGATGGTAGGACAGCGGACACATCTGTATCTGTGGTTTGGTGGTAGGACAGCGGACACATCTGTATCTGGTCTGGTGGTAGGACAGTGGACACATCTGTATCTGTGGTCTGGTGGTAGGACAGCGGACACCTCTATATCTGTGGTGTGGTGGTAGGACAGCGGACACATCTGTATCTGTGGTTTGGTGGTAGGACAGCGGACACATCTGTATCTGGTCTGGTGGTAGGCTAGCGGACACCTCTATATCTGTGGTGTGGTGGTAGGACAGCGGATACTTCTATCTGTGGTCATGATATCACACTTAGTATTTTACACATTTTAGTTTTTTATTTGATGAACGTTTGCGGTGGTGCGTGAAAATAAACTCTTCGTGTGTTTTTTGTGTCAGAGAAACTTCCTGATTCTTTGTGTCAGACGGACGAGAGGAAGGAAATTTGTCTGCACTTCACCAGAAACAGCTGCAGGTTTCAGAGTGAGTTTCATTCCTTCATCGTTACCTGATGTTCATCCTCTCATCAGACAGCTGATGTTATTATCATGTGATCACCAGATTCATTTACTCTCTGAACTAAAGTCTGAATCTCAGCAGCTTCAGTATTTTTTCTTCTAAATACAGAAAAACTATTAATATTTGTAATAATTTTCCTTCTAAATTGATTGAATTTTGAATCTTAAATTAAATGTGTTCTTCTATGTTGATGATTTTCTTTCTAGATTTAAAAAATCTAGAAACTAGTAAAACTTTTATACAATATGATTATATACAGAAAAATCAATAGAAAATGTTTACGTCCATAATAATTAATTTTACCTCCTACTAAACAGAATTTGCAATCTAAACGAAATGTTTCTACAAAATTAATATTTATTTGTTCTAACTAGATTAAAATGATAACACAAGATAAAAAGTCTCTTTTTGACAATGTTTTTCATTAAAAACAAAACTTTTACACAACTATGACCTCAGTGTCTCTGAGGTTTAGAACATGTTCCCCCTTTAATGTGTAGTTTGTGATATTGGTCTATATATATATATATAAATACATTTGATTTGATGGAGTTCAGTGTTTTCATATTCACATTTTATTTTGTACTCATTAATTTGTCTTTATTTTAGTAACCTGAAAAAATTTCTAATTTGCAAAATGAGTGTTTAATGTAATTTTGTTTTATTCCAAGAAAGATGTAGCGAAGATCATTTCTGATTCATGGTTCCAGACGATCGATAGTAATCTTTGTGGTTTTGCAGGCTGATTAAAATGTATCTTTTTTAAATAGAGGTTTGGTCTGGTGGGTTGTGTTTTGTTGTGACTCTAGTTTCTCGTCTCTGTGTAGACGAGTGTCGGCGTGTTCACTTCTACCTGCCGTACAAGTGGGAGGTGCTTGTTGGGGTCACGTGGACGGACCTGCAGCACATGGAGAACATCGAGCGAGACTTCTGTGACCCATCTAACACTCAGAGGTCACGTCTCACCTTTGTTCAGGTTGGAAGATTATCTACTGTCGATCCAGCGCCGACTGAAACTTTTCTCTGTTTTCAGCTGCGGCGATCCGCCCGTTGACTTCCTGACAATGACCCAGGCGTCACGACCCATTCGGCGTCTCTCCACGGTTTCGTCGGTCACAAAGCCGCCTCACTACATCCTGACGACTGAGTGGCTGTGGTACTACAGGCGGGACCAGGGGAGCTGGGTGGAGTACGGACAGCCGGTGAGTCGGGCTGCTGGGGGATGTGAGGTTTTAGGAGTTCAGCAGGGCTTCTTGCTGCAGAGGTTTTACCTGAAGGATTAAGAGCCCAACTGTCACTGCTAGTTACAGACCGATGCTGTGCCCACGTTGTGTATGTATGTAATTGCACCCATGGACCCACGCCCTCAATGCACTTTAGAACATGCTTCGTTTAAATAAGGGCCCTTCATGTCTTTTGACCTGGAAATCATCAAATGAATGCGTACTGGGATCATAATATTAGCATGTTCGTGCTAACTGCTCTCCGCCTCCCTCAGGATGAAAAGCAGCGCACCACATCAGTGACGTCGAGGACTCTGGAGGAGAAGTTCCTGTCTGACAGAACCACTGAAGTCAAAGTGGTGAAAGGCCAAAGACGATACGTCGTCAGCTTCAAAGGTACTTTTTTCTTCATATATGTACATATGTTTTTTAATTTATTATTGTTAACTCAATTGTATATAGTACTTATTTTCAAATATTTCATATATATATAATTTAATTATGCTGATTTTGCTGAGCTGACATGCTGTCTCTCTTGCACACATTTCATTGTACCGTTGACCCTGTGTTAACCTACATATGACAAATAAAACGTGAAACCTTATTGCTGTGCCTCAGATTGTTGCTTTTACTTCTGCTCTGAATGTTTCTGTTGAATAAATTGAGAATATCTTTCTTCAGTTTTTGTTCTTGTTCTTCAGACATGTACCAGAGGAACCCCAAACACAACACCAAGAGGAGAGTGTGTCGTCGTCCACGATTTGTCTCTGTGGCCGAGGTGTAGAAACATTAGGGGCAAACCACGGGACCGGATTTAGTGCCTTATCTTAGTTTAAAATATATATTTAATGGTCGAGTCTGTTACTGTTGACTTCAATGGATTTTAACATAACATGCCAGCACAATAACTGTTTTAAGTCTGTTAAGGTATGTCAGGACTATTTTTATTTACTGTGGGAGAAATTATGACTTTATTGTATTTTAATGATTAGCAGGCTTGGGGAGTAACAGAATATATGGAGCAGCGTTACGTAATTAGGATACAAAAAAAGGTAACTTTATTATTTTACAGACAAAAAAGATGTAATCAGATTACTGATACATAAAGTAAAATAAAGGGTATACTTCCATGCACATACATTGAAACACAAATCTCACACAATGGCTTCTAACGTTAGTGAAAAAATGCTTTCACTAGGTGGAAATGTCCACATTATTTAGTAGTAGTATGTATTAGCGTTGACAGCTAACGTGCTAACATTAGCTGGATGTTATCAGCTGTTGCCAGTCTTTGCCAGTTAGGAAAACACAAATTGAATTTCAACTGTCCACAGTAAATGTGTGCATAAGATGTACGTTTTGATATTTAATTGTGCTTTAGATACGATATGGCAGATGATTTAACTGCTAGCATAAGTTTAGTATTTAGCTAGCTAAAATAATGCAAAAATAATTAAATACATAAAGACATACATTTAATATTCAATAAATACATCTAAAAATAAATGTAAAATATATTCATACATAAATACATTTGAATGTTAATGAAAATAAATATATAAATAAAAGATAAATAAATACAAAGGTAAGGCAAATAAAAACAGAAATATCAATTTGTCACATTTTATCAAATAATAAATGCCTATATTTATTTTTAATTTTAGTTTTGGTACATTAATGACATATTTTATTTATCGAGTGATTTATTCATTTATTTTTGGGTTTTTGGGAATTTACCTCTTGCTTTACAGACTAAATCATTTTATTTTCTCTCATCCTTATTTGCATATTTGGTATTGAGGTAATCAAAAAGTAGTCACATAGTAGTTAGTTAGTAGTAGTTACATTAATATTGTAATACTTGTATTACTGACTACATCTTTTAATTAGTAGTTAATCACATTTATTATAAAATAGGATCTGCTGATTAGTTTGTGTTTTTATCCTGCAGGTCAAACACTTGTTACAAGTTTCCTTTTATATATAAACCATTTATAAATACTTCTATTGAAACTATATAGACCTTTTTATATCTGCACTATTAACTTTGTATTGTAATGAGACTTTTGGAGCTCTGCTGTAACGATTACATGTTCATTGTTATTTTAAAAAGGGTTAAACATTAAACAAGTGGTTTGTTTATTATTGAGTCTGTCTGCAGCTTCACCAACATGCTCAATGTCTGCATGATGCACACTTTCATTTACAAAACATGGGAACAATTTCATTAATTTAAGGTAACATCCTGCGCACAAATTAGTAAATTGTGTTCTCGATTATAAATATTATTCCGGTTCCGTACTTCTGGTTTCGTGCACCACGGAGCAACTTTGATAGGGATGAAGTGTCTCCGCCTGCAGCGCTGCTCTCTTCATATTGGGTTATATTAATAAGCTTAAACATCCACGGAGATTTCATTTATATTATATATATTATAACTTAAAGCTGTCTGATGTGCTGCTTGTAGAGAGGAAACTGCTGCTGCAGGAAGAGCCTCCACTGGGACACCGTACATTTATTAACTATATTATTATTAATGTTTCACAAATATAATCAATAAATATTTCATATTTTCATATTACTGTTAAATGAATGATTTCCAGTGGGTTCAGTCGGAGCGGGTATTGGTTCTGCAGAACTGATCCGGTTCAGCTCTGAAGATAAGATGTGACAGAAAACAAGATGTCGTTTGAATTGTAGATTTGGATCATCTGACACTCAGCAGATGGAGCTGGTCGGACCGGTACCGGACCAAAGGCTCGTTATTGAGCCCGTGCAGCGGATGCAGCAGACATGTGGAGGTGATCAGACTGCAGAGACTCTGAGGAGGAGGGAGCTGTGATTCATCCGCAGGGACTCTCCGCCTCCTCCTTCCCCGCGCAGGGAGCGCGCCGCGCGGCAGACAGAGAGGCGTGACGCGCAGGAACCACAGCATCTCCAGGATGGCAGGTAGGATCATCTGGGATGAGGGTAAACCTGGGATTATGATAGCACTGCTCGGCTCGACTCGGATTCTTCTCAATGAACAGCACGTGTTTTAATGAGGTGTGTGTGTGTGTGTGTGGGGGGGGGGGGGGGGCGCTCGGCGTGTTTTAGCGGCATGGACAGCGGGCAGAGAGAAGGGAGGCGGCTCAGCATCACTTACGGTTTATCATCAGCGTTAACGCGTTAAACCCGGTTCTTAGGGCCCGGATGTTCTGCAGCGCTGACCGGCTGCACGGTGCCTATGAGCAGGGAAAGCGGCTGTGATGCCCGGTGTGTGCGGGGAGGAGAGGCGGGGATGTGAGACAGGCCGGGGGATGTGAGACAGACCGGGGGATGTCTGTCCGATAATGGGGTCAGTGTGTGTGAGCGGCCTGGTAACAGAGCAGGGCCGGAACAAAGCTGAACAGGGCCCGAACACATTAACTATTAATAGGCCTACATGAGGAAATACTAAAAATGCAATTATTTAAATATAAATAATATATGCTAATATATAGGCCTAATAAGTGTGACTGTTGGTAGAAACTGTAAAAGTACCTGCAGGCAGCATTCATTCTGTTTAACCACCTGCAGATAAAACTGATAGATCTGATTATTTTACCAAACTTTTCATCTATAAAACATAAAAATGTTCATGTGAGTTTCTCAGAGTCGGTCATTAGACACCGGGTGTTTTTTCTGGTGATTAATTCTCACGTCAATATATTTTCTTATGTTTTTGCAGAACATGAATATTACGCAGTGAGAAACGCAACGATTTTTCTGAGTTTCACCCCGTGATTTAAGGATCAGTAATCAGGTCTAAAGTGCTTTGAAGTCGTAGCCGAGGTTATGATGAGCATTATAAAACAATAATACACGTGATATATATGATATTTAATACAATTATTTTAAAACAACTTTTTAAAGTTTTGTTCTGTAATTCTACATGAAAACTTCTGAACGTGTTCGTCATCAGTTTATGAAAAATAGAAATATTGAATATAAAATGTGGATTATCAAACTCATGTTTACATTTCTTTTTCTGCTTTAATTTATTAAAGCAGTCCGATAAGTATTTGACATGACTGACATTTTTTTAATTAACTTTTAAAATTATGGTTCCAACTAATGATTAATTTTTTTATTATGGTTTGTTCTACAAAATGTTGAAAAATAGTGTAAAAATGTCCGTCCCAGTTTCTCCCAGGTGTTTAAATGTTTGTTCTGCAGGTCCTCCTGACGGGCCCTCGGCTCTGTGCTGCGGGATCAGACCTGCAGCCCTTTGAGGACGATGGACCCTAAGAACCCGCCGGGCCCCGGCTCGAGGATGGAGCCCAGAACCTGCAGACGCACCGTCGCCGTGATCCTGCTGGTGGCCGGCACACTGGTGTCCATGGTGACTTCAAGCTCACCTGCTACAGGTAAAATTGTGATTCTTAAAGGGACAGTACACCGATTACAACAAAATTGAATTTGAATTGTACATTGTGTATAGCTTGAAATGACAATAAAGTTTTGATTGATTGATTGATTTTACTTTAAACTTTATTAAAGATTTGATATCAACAGGTTTTTACTTTAAGCTTTACATTTTATTTTATTACTTTATTACCGACCTACCTACCTGCCTATCTAACTACCTGCCTACCTACCTGCCTACCTACCTACCTACCTGCCTATCTACCTACAGTTGTGGTCAAACGTTTACATACACTTGTAAAGAACATGTATGTCATGGCAGTCTTGAGTTTCCACTAATATCTAAAACTCTTATTTTTCTGTGATAGACTGATTGGAGTACATACTTCTCTGTCACAAAAAAGATTTTTGAAGTTTGGTTATTTTATGAATTTATTATGGGTCTACTGAACATGTGACCAAATCAGCTGGGTCAAAAATATACATACAGCAATGCTAATATTTGGTTATATGTCCCTTGGCCATTTTCACCTCAATTATGCGCTTTCGGTAGCCATCCACAAGCTTCTGGTTGAATCTTTGACCACTCCTCTTGACAAAATCGGTGCAGTTCAGCTAAATGTGTTGACTTTCTGACATGGACTTGTTTCTTCAGCACTGTCCACATGTTCTCGATGGGTTTAAGTCAGGACTTTGTGAAGGCCATTCTAAAACCTTCATTCTAGCTTGATTTAAACTTCCTTTACCACTTTTGATGCGTGTTTGGGGTCATTGTCCTGTTGGAACACCCTGCAGCCAAGACCCAACCTTCTGGCTAATGATTTTAGGTTCTCCTGAAGAATTTGGAGGTAATCCTCCTTCTTCATTATTCCATTTACTTCCTGTAAAGCACCAGTAACATTGGCAGCAAAACAGGCCCAGAGCATAATACTACCACCACCATGCTTGACGGTAGGCATGGTGTTCTTGGGGTTAAAGGCCTCACCTTCTCTCCACCAAACATATTTCTGGTCATTGTGGCCAAAAAGCTTCTTGCATGGCAGCCTCTCAGACCATGCCGATGTAAAACACGCTTGACTGTGGACACTCACACCTGTGTTCCACCAGCTTCTAGTTCATTGCAGATCTGCTTTTTGGTGGTTCTCAGTTGAATCTTGACCATCCTGACCAATTTTCTCTCAGCAGCAGGTGATAGCTTGCATTTTCTTCCTGATCATGGAGGTGACACAACTGTGCCATGCACTTTATACTATCAAACAACTGTTTGCACAGTTGATCTTGGGACCTGTAGCTCTTTTGAAATGGCTCCACGTGACTTTCCTGACTTTTTCAAGTCAATGATCCACTTTTTCAGATCCGTGCTGAGCTCCATTGACTTCCCTATTGTAGCGTTTGTGGCTGAGTCTAATGATTGTATCAAAGGAGCCCTATTTAAATGGGGTCACCAGCTGTAGTCAATCATAATCACTCACAAGAAGTTAAGAGGCCATGCCACAAAGCTGATTTGATTGACACAACTTTCTACATTACCAAAATTAATAATTCATGTTGCTGTATGTATATTTTGACCCAGCTGATTTGGTCACATTTTCAGTAGACTCATAATAAATTCATAAATAACCAAACTCCAAAAATCTTTTTTGTAACAGAAGTCTATCACAGAAAAATAAGAGTTTTAGAAATGATTGGAAACTCAAGACTGCCATGACATGTTCTTTACAAGTGTATGTAAACTTTTGACCACAACTGTACATACCTATCTACCTACCTACCTACTTGACTACCTACCTATCTATCTGCCTACCTACTTACCTATCTACCTACCTACCTACTTGACTACCTACCTATCTATCTGCCTACCTACTTACCTATCTGCCTACCTACTTACCTATCTACCTACCTACTTACCTACCTACTTACCTACCTACCTATCTATCTGCCTACCTACTTACCTATCTGCCTACCTACTTACCTACCTACTTACCTACCTACCTATCTATCTGCCTACCTACTTACCTATCTGCCTACCTACTTACCTATCTGCCTACCTACCTACTTGACTACCTACCTATCTATCTGCCTACCTACTTACCTATCTGCCTACCTACTTACCTATCTGCCTACCTACTTACCTATCTACCTACCTACCTACTTGACTACCTACCTATCTATCTGCCTACCTACTTACCTATCTGCCTACCTACTTACCTATCTACCTACCTACTTACCTACCTACCTACCTACCTACACCCCCAGTATTTGAGGCGTCTCCTCCTGAATACCAAGGCCTCGTCTCTGCTCGGCACGTGATGCTGCCGCAAAGCACTGCGTCACCACGGCAACAAGGCCAGCAGTCAAGGCTGTGTGTATGTGTGTGTGTGTGTGTGTGTGTGTGTGTGTGTGTGTGTGTGTGTGTGTGTGTGTGTGTGTGTGTGTGTGTGTGTGTGTTTGCGTCACAAAGACAAATAGACTGCAGAGAAAAAAGAAAGAGGTCGCTGTGTGTGAATTGATGTAACTATATATACATATATACATATATATATATATATATATATAGTTTCATATATATGTATATATGTTTGTGTATAAATGTATATGTATATACATACATATACACATATATATACATATATATGTGTAATCCCTCTCTTTGTCTCACAGGTGTGCTGGACTTCAAAAGGACAGCAGAGTCTCCATCTCTTCCTTCATCCCCCTCCTCCCCTCCCAGACCCCTGGCCCCCAGCCCGCTCTCAGACTCTGGTTACCACGGTGGTGCAGGCTCGGCGGAGGACTCAGACTCTGGTGCTCAGGGGATCCACCTCCTGCTGAGACCGCCAGACCTACTGTCCCCCAGCCTCCTCCCGCCCCTGCCCCCACATGCCCAGCCCACATTCACCCCTCCTCCCCCCTGGGAGCACGGCCCTTCCCTGGAGGAGGCCTGGGGCTCCGGAGACTACCTGGAGACTCTGTCCTTCATGGTACCTGATGGCGAGGAGCTGACGCTCGCCACGCCGCTGCCCAACCACCCCTACGACGAGGACGACGGCGGGGACTGGGTCTCTTACGACACTGCCTTTCCCGCCCGTCCCACCGTACCCATCTCCTCCCGCTTACCTCTCTCACCCTCCTCCTCCACCCCCAGCATCACCCTGCACACTCGGCCCACCCATCCCGACATCTTCCCCACCTGGGACGAGGACTACGACCTGGAGGATCTGATGCCTCTGGAGCCGACAGAGCTGCTCCTGCCGGACATGAACAGCATGGAGTACTACACAAACATGCTGGCCCAGGAGAGAGAGAAGGAGAGGGAGAGAGAGAGGGAGAGAGAGAGGGAGAGAGAGGGACAGAGGGGAAGGGGTAGAGACCAGGACCGGGTCAACCGGACTGACTCCAAACCCCCCATCACCCCCACAACAACCCAAACCCAACGCCCTCCTACAACCCCGTCCCCAAGCTCCGGTTCTCCTCCAGGATGGGAGTCCAAGCATCCCCCAGAGCGGCCCACCTCTCTGCTCACCCTCTCACCTACACTCACAGGTAAGGAGAAGCCACCTCTGCCATCAGCCACCGTCAAAATCGTTTCTTCTGCTGCTCCAAAACCTAAAGATGAAGCCCCAACCCTGGGCAGACACCCTCCTCCTCAACCCCCTTCCAACATCACCGGCCGGGTGCCTCCCCCTCCCCCGCTGGGGCCACCCACCCGCCCCGACAGACCGGAAAGGCTTCCAGCAGTCACAGAGAAGCCAGTGAAGGCTCCCCCGCCCACCACCACCAGCACTACCAGGGCAACAACCACAACCACCGCCATCACCACCACCCAGAACACAGCCATCAGCCTGACCAGAGCGCCTCCCCTCACCACGGCCAGAGTGACCCCGCCTGCTAGACAGTACCTATGCAACATCACCAAGCCGGAGATGTACCTGGTCCGAGTCGGTGAGTATATCATGTAACAGGAACGCCAAGTTCTGCTGATACACCACAAAGGCCTTGACACCGGGGAGTTTTTTTCTTCCTTTAATTCACATGTCAATATATTTTTGGGAACTGTTGTTGTTGTCATGACTTCCACACAGAAGCAGCTCCTTTTTTCAGTTCCTTCTTTCACAATAAAAGCCCTATAGACATCTAATATTCGCATGTGAGTATTTATTATTTGTGTCGTTTATAAAGGGTTCAGTCAGCTGATCTGTGTTGTTTATCTCCTGCAGTCAGCTCCAAAGGTTCATCAGCAGGCTTCACTGCAGTCAGAGATCTTCTGAAGAGAGAGTTCAACCGCTCCGTGGAGCTCCAGGTATTCAAGCTTACTTTACTGGACTTTACTCTAGTTTACTTTATGTTACAGGTATGTTTAGGTAACAGTGTGTCATGTCCAGGGTTTATCCGATATTAAATCTCTCCGGGCATAATGTCCGCTTTGACTACATTGAAGACTTAATGCGTAGCGAGCAGATGTGCTGCAAAGGTCTCTTTTTACTAGTTCAACTTGGAGTGCCTTTGGGAATGTTTGGGATAGTTTCTTGAGTTTTAGGACCTAGCACAGCGTTGTGTAGTTGGTGTAATTTTTAAATCTACAGACTTCAGTACGGCATGTAAGGGATAAAGTTAGCAACCACCAGCTGCTACTGGCAAAACTGCCAATTAATTAAAACAGTATAGACACTTTATGACCCATACTTGCTTTTCTCATGCCTGGTGTCGCAGGTTTCATTGATTATAGTGGAAGCGTAGTTTTGCCACATTGTAAATTCTTCTTTAAAGCCACCTATCAATTGTTTTTAATCATTTGTCCGTGACATCGACATCTTCCAGGACTTCGGTCCAATTTCAACGGAAACCTCATTCAAATGGTCGAAGTAATGTTTTTAGTTGACAGTTCTCCCTTGTGGTACTGAGCCTTACTGAACTCACCTTGGTTGGTGTCCGTCTCCTCTCTGCTGCTCCGTCAGTTCCTCAGAACACCGTCCAGTTTTGCCTTCCGGGTCGTGTCTGGACCGCTGATCTTCACCACCATGTCCGTCATCAATGCCCTCCGCCAGCTGCCGCGCAGCTCCAGCCCTGTTCCCTCCGTGTCGCCGCTCTACACCGTGCCGGACCTCCGGTACCAGATCCACTCGGTACTTCAGTTTGTTCCCACACACGTAGACGTACGAGTCTGCAACTTCAGCCAGCGGGTCGAGAGAGGTCTGACGATGGCGTACGCAGAGACACGGAGACGAACACATGAGGCGGGAAACGTCACCGTACAGGTGAGTGTGTTCATGTCTGCGGGGTATTCTTTCGTTTTCTGACTTAACATGTTCAAAATACAAATGTAATCTGTGTCTACTCCAGCTGTTGAACATCACCACGACTGTGACCGGGCCGGTGACAGTGGTGGTGGCACCAGCGAAGGTTTCCGTTGACATCACCTTTGCAGTGCGAGACGGGCGAGGCTACCTGCTGGGGTCAGAGGTCAGCAAACACCTGAGGAAGCTCAGCCTGGTCGAGTTCAGCTTCTACATCGGATTTCCTGCCCTGCAGATCGCAGAACGTATGACACACACACACTCACACACAGAGTTTATACCCACATACGTAATAATATCCAGGTTTAGGCAACATGTTCATTAAATATGCCAAATGTGTTGACAGCTTTCCATTACCCTGAGCTGAACACGTCCCACCACCTGCGCTCCACCTGGGTCCGTACAGGTGAGTCTGAAAGCCTGCAGGTAGTTTGGGTTTGTCGGGTTGAGCTCTTTAACTTGTGATGCATTTAGAAAGCTGAGACAGATATCTGAAGTATTCTGAAATGTGTGTGTTTCAGTGCTGTTGGGCGTTCAGGAGCTGACGGTGGCTGAGAAAAGTTTTAAAGCTCGTCTGGAGAGACGTCTGGCTCTGCTGCTGGAGGAGGGACTGCAGACACCCAGCAGGAGGCGCTGGAGGAGAGCTACAGCCGTGGGAAACAACAGTCTGCAGGTACATGTGCAATATACAGGTATATACGCATTGTACAGGTATATACGCATTATACAGGTATATATGCATTGTACAGGTATATACGCATTATACAGGTATATACGCATTGTACAGGTATATACGCATTATACAGGTATATATGCATTGTACAGGTATATACGCATTATACAGGTATATACGCATTGTACAGGTATATACGCATTACACAGGTATATGGGCATTGTACAGGTATATACGCATTATACAGGTATATATATATATTGTACAGGTATGTGATATCCGGAATTGTCCTCACTTTCTAAAAATATTCATAAATGTTTTTTTCTTAATTCCCAAAAAAAATCCAATTTTCTTCTTCCCAAAGATTTCCAAAAGGTCCCTCAGGTACAAACACTAAAGGTGTATTATTGTGTCCTGACAGTAACGTTTGGAACTGCTGAGTTTCACATCATCCACTCACCTGTTGAGTGTTTCTGAGCTTCGTTTTGTCTCTTCTCTTTCCTGCTGACTTCCTTCGGAACTTTAACCCGACATGTGCCAGGTGGTGCGGGTGGCGCGGCTGTCAGGCCCGGAGCGCCCCCTGGAGGTCTTTTATTTTGTGGAGGGTCCAGGTGGACAGCGGCTTCCAGCCGAGGCCACGGCGCTCACCCTGAACCGACTGGACCTGCAGAGAGCAGCCATCGTCCTCGGACACCGAGTCCAGAAACCCATTGCCCAACGTGAGTCCTGTCTCACCTGTCTTACCTGTCTCACCTGTCTCACCTGTATCTGATCTGTCTCACCTGTCCCTCACCTGTCTCACACCTGTATCTGACCTGTCTCACTTGTATCTGACCTGTCTCACCTCTTTCTCACCCATCTCTCCCCTGCCCCCGTCCCTCCAGCTGTGGAGACGCTCTCCATCTCCCCGGCGGAGACCCAGAGCAGCAGTATCTGGCTGATTGTGGGCGTGGTGGTCCCGGTGCTGCTGGCGGTCTTCATCATCATCATCCTCTACTGGAAGCTGTGCGGCTCCGAGAAGCTCGAGTTCCAGCCAGACGCCATCAATACCATCCAGCAGAGGCAGAAGGTCAGATGTCAACAGGAAGTCAGAGTTACTTCTTCCTGTCACGCTCATTAACACTGATGGTGTCCTCTCTTAGCTTCAGGCTCCCAGCGTGAAAGGCTTCGACTTTGCAAAGCTGCACCTCGGTCAGCACAGCAAAGACGACATCATGGTGATCCAGGAGCCCGGCCCGCTGCCCGCGCCCGCAAAGGAGGCCACGCCCTCCGACGTCGGGGACCTCAACACCCCCAAATCTAAAGGCTCATCCACCAAGGTGGCACGGTCCAGCCGCCGCAGGGGCAGGTCAGACACAAGTTTACACTTCCTCTGTGATCTGTAAAAAACACTTAACGGTCTCAAATGTCCAAAGGTTTTCCTGATTTTTATTTCAAAGAGTTTTAAAACTGTTCTTAGGGTTAGTGACTCGCTGCACAGTTTTAATTTATGAAAAAAAAAATCTTTTAAATCTTATAAAATGTTTGTATTTATTTTATTTATAGTATCAATACAAAAATGTACATTATAGTGCAGAGCAGATTGGCCAGGTTTCTATCACACCCCCCACCTATAGCTTTATTTATCACTGCCCAGAAATATTAAAACTTCCCTTCTGGGGCAATAAATGTGGGGTGACATTTTTTGAAATTACTTTGTTACGGGGCCCTTATATATTCGGAAAATGTCCACATTTTTTCCTGATTTTCATAACATAGAATGCTATGCTACAAGGCTATGTTAATTTGAAATATTGTTGAATTACAAAATTGTTTTTGTTTTTGAAAACTTATTGATTTCTTGGTGGAAAATGAAATGACATGAACTCTCGTCAGGCTCAGCCCGTCAGACGGAGACTCTTTAGGCAGCGACCAATCGAGCGGTAGAGAATCTGCAGAAGAAAGCACACGACCCGTGGCCATGCCCAGCGAGGGGAAGCAGCACAGGAAGACGCCTAAGAATGGTCAGAGACACTGTGTGTGTGTGTGTGTGTGTGTGTGTGTGTGTGTGTGTGTGTGTGTGTGTGTGTGTGTGTGTGTTTTATTAAACTTCATCTGTTTTTTCTTTTTAATGTTTCTGGACTGCAGGGAGGAACAAGATGGGTACGTTTATATATTGTATTATGCAGGTATATATATATATACAGTATATATGTATATAAATATATATATACTGTATATATATATTTATATATAAAATGGTCACATATTATACTAATATTTGTGGATATTCTTCGGATATTTTTCGGGTATATTTTTCGGGTATATTTTTCATATATTTCCCTAATAACTTTTATACTTTATTTGGATATTTGTTAGATATGTTTTACATTTCACATTTTACTAAGATCTTTTGGATAGGGTTAGGGTTAGGGTTAGGGCTAACCCTAACCCTTATTTGTATATACCTTATATGTTGTATTACTGTATTAATGCTCATGTTGCTCCATCAGGCAGTGGTCCAGACGAGCTTCTCTCCTCGTCCTCCATCTTCGACCACGTCGACCGTCTGTCTCGTGGCTCATCTGACGGCACGCGTCGCCAGGCCAACAAGGTGCAACTGATCGCCATGCAGCCGCGCCCGAGCCCGCCACAGCCACACGGCCCGTCCCATCTGAGCCCCACCCTCACCGAGAAGGTCAGCACAGAGGTGAGACCATCGCAAAAACAATTGCGTCCTTACCGCTCGCCATGGAGACATTTAAAACTGCTATGACACCGTCGGCCCCCCTGTGTTCCCCCGTGCTCCTGCAGGTGGCGCTGAGACACAAGTCTGAGATCGAGCATCACAGGAACAAACTTCGGCAGCGCGCCAAGAGGCGGGGTCAGTGTGAGTTTCCCTCCATGGACGACATCATGGACGCATTCGGAGAAGGGCCGGTGCAGAGCGAGGTGGCGCAGCGGCTCTATAGCTCCGCCCACGACCACATGGACTGCATCCTGCAGGCCGACGCTCACTCACCCCCCACGCCTACCGACTCCAGGAGGAGGTCAGACTGCAGAAACCCTCAATTAACTCAACTCATAGTGTTTCTTTTTATTATATTCTATATTAATTTATAAACTGTGCACTGAAAAGGAAAAACTATTGTCTAAAGACTTACTCATTTAATAATATATTAATATCTGAGAAGACTTAACATTAAATACATTTTCGTTTTACAAGATTCTTTTTTTGGCCTTTTTTTACTTTATTTGATGAACAGATGAAGATGAAACATTTTCTCTCTGGGTCTGTCTGTGTGCTTGTCCTTCCAGAGGGAGGCGCTCTCCTCGGGGCCGACGGTCTCAGCCAGGACCTGGAAGTCTTCCTGATACAGACAGAGACCGGCTGCTCACCGACCACAGCGCCACCTACAGGAAATACCCAGGATTCAACAACGTGGCCTACATGGTGAGTTTATTCAAAGTCAGTGTGTTTAAGCAGCGCTAACAGCTGCTACTCTGAATCTACTGGAAGCATTTTATTTAATAGAAGGTTTGGGATTTTATTGGATTCAGTCAAAGGTTGTCTGAAATTACGAACAAAATATGTATCAAGGGATCCAGACTTAATATTACGGAGGCAATGTAAATAACATTGGACCCAGTATTAATCCTTGTGAAACACCCTTAATAACGAACACCTGCTCTGTTTTTATTTTATTATTATCATCATTATTGTTATTAGCAATTATTGTCATTATTGTAAATAGCAGAGGACCTAATAATGATCCCTGTGGAACACCTACTCTCTCTTTCCTCTCTTCCACAGTCTGACCCTGACCTGCCCCCGGACCACGGCAGCCCCTCCCCCACCGACGAGGTGTTTGACTCCGCACCACCCCCACCTCCCTACATGCCCCCCCAGCCCTCCATCGAGGAGGCGCGGCAGCAGATGCACTCCCTTCTGGACGACGCCTTCGCCCTGGTGTCGCCATCCTCGCAGGGCAGCGCCGGGGTGAGCGGGGTAAGCCCTGCCCTGCCCAGCCCCTCCCCCCAGCCTCGCCCCCCAGGCAGGCAGTGGGGCTCTTACCCAGCTGCCCCCGCTTACAGCCCCTTCTCTGCTGTGAGTGTGTCGTCCTGCAGCTGAGGCCACTTTCAGTGTCTCATGACTCCATGTTCAGTTTTAATTTTCTCCTTCTTGTCTTCCTGCAGAGATATGCAGAGCTGGGAATGTCTCCCACGTCAATGCAGGGCCTGCTGCAGAGGTCAGTGTCAGAACACTTAAAACTTAGAACCAGGTGCAGGTCTGTCGGCTGGAACTGAACCAGTACTGATTATCTGTATGTCATCAGGCAGGGCCTGAGCTCAGGAGGGTATGTTTCTACTGGAGAGCAGCTGCAAGAGTCTGTTTACTCCAGCAGGGGGCAGTACGATGACCCCCCTTCCTCGTCCAGACCACGACCTGTAGGGGGCAGCACAGGTAAAATCCTCTGGATGTACTGTGGACATTGCTGTTGATCCTACATTAGAGCTTCAACAAAAGAATGCATTAATATCTAATATAAAAAATAGTGTGCAACAAATTCCATTATCGATTAGTTGGGTTTTGATGCACGGCATCGGGGGGGCAATAAGCCAATGTCTTTTGTAGCTCATGTGATGAATTACAGGAAATTACAAAGTATAAGCATTTGAAAAATGTTGGAGGAAGAGACTAACGATACAGCGGAGAAAAGAGCAGAGGCACCATTACAGGTTCTAATTTTAAAACACGAATCACCATATTTGTGATATCAGTAGTTTTTATTGTGATTGTTTTCAGGTGCAGATCGGGGCTTAAATGTGTTACATTTGTTGACCTCCAGGTGCACAGCTCCACCACCTGACCCAGGTGGGTTTGTCCAGTCAGATCAGTGCGTACCCCGGGGTGGGTCGCAGCATGTCGGGACCCACCGGCTCCAGCTGGAACCAGCAGCACTCGGACCAGGACCTGAGCAGACCCAGAGCCAGCAGAGAGAGTGTGAGTAAATCAAAACATCCAGTCCACACCGGTCCTTTCCTGACCAGTACTAACCAAAAATGTTCAGACCAGGCCAGTCTAGACTTATGTTTGGTCGGTATAAAAATGTTCAAACCGATTTGGTATTAAGCCAAACAGCAAACCGGACGCCATACTGAATTTACCACTAGGTGTTGCACTGACCCAGCAGCCATGGGAACATAATGAGAATGAGAGCACATGAAGGAAAGTGGAGTCCAGTCATGTTTGCCTCAGTTTTGGTGCATTTTTAGTTTTCGTTTAGACTACAGTCTGTAAACCCTCTCAAGGCAAATTTGTAATTTGTGATATAGAGCTATACAAATAAAATGTGTTTGATTTATTGATTGATCAATTTCTTTACATTTTGTGTACATGTGTTTTATACAGAATTATTTTCTGGTCTCACCCTCTTTCCCTTCTTCTCCCTACAGGTGCTGTCATTTCCTGAGTTCTCCTCTTCGTCTGTTTTCCAGATGCCCAGCTCCGCATTGCGGGATCCGTCGGCTCCGCCTCTCCTCCTGACCTCACCTACTCCAGAGTACCCGCCAGAGGACGCTTCGCCCTCCGCCCACACCTCCGCCTCCCTAATAAAGGCAATCAGGGAGGAACTGCGACGTCTGGCCCAGAAACAGGCTGCAATAACCAGCTACCCTTAGACTGGTGAATCAGGACTCAACTGGTTTTAATCATTATTGTTTTTAAGAGCCTGTAAAGACTGGATTACAACCATGAAATTAACTGATCCGCACTCTGGACTCTCTTGAGCTAATCTACATCTGTGCCGCTAAACACAAAATGATTCTGGATCACAATCCATGTCTGAAAAAAAAGACAGTGTCTGTAAGACCTCCGGTATTTTACAGGGTCCCGTCTGTCGGTCCGTCCGTCATCCTTCAGCTCAGTGTTTCATCAGACGGGAGTTTCCATTGAAGTGCTTCCCTGGAGTCGATTATTTGATAAACATCCTTCCTGAATTACTGGAGTGGATCATACTTTTTGAACTTCTGGAGCAGCAAGTCATTCCTAAATTGGATCTAGAGCAGATCATCTCTCCCGACCCTCTGGAGGGGATTGTCCTTCCAAAGGAGATGGTTGCTATCAAGAGAATGGTCCCTCCTTAAGTTCCCCCTGAGCAGATTTGAGATCTGAAGCAGATTGTCCCAGAAGAACATCCTTCCTAAACATCTGAAAGGAATGGTCCCTCCTGACCTTCCAGAGTGGATCGTGCTACTTGAAGTTCTGCAGTGGTTATCTCTCCTGAAGTTCTGCAGTGAATCATCCCTCCTGAAGTTCTGCAGTGGATCATCCCTCCTGAAGTTCTGCAGTGGATCGTCCCTCCTGAAGTTCTGCAGTGGATCATCCCTCCTGAAGTTCTGCAGTGGTTGTCTCTCCTGAAGTTCTGCAGTGGATCATCCTTCTTAAAGTTCTGCAGTGGATCGTCCCTCCTGAAGTTCTAAGCTGGTTGTCCCTCCTGAAGTTCTGCAGTGGACCCTCCCTCTGGACCTTCTGTGGTGCTAGCCGTCAGCCTCATACCATCCGTCCTCATTGACCACTTATTGCCTTCCACACTCCCATCAGCCACGGGGATCAGGTCTCCGTTCATAAACCATATCCATGAGGTCTTTGCACTGTCGACAGCTGGAGGTGAAGTACAGTTCCTACAGTAAGGGAACGCAAAACAGGAAAAAAAAAAAAAAAAGTATATATCTATAAGAGTAAATATGAATATCTGTAAAGAGAATCCCAATGAGCACAATATTAATGTCAGAGGTATTATTGAAGTATTGAGATGTTACTTATTTTGTATTGCTTATATATGAAAGTATACTTTAAATATTTTATTTTGATCAAAAAAAGACCAAACTACTGTTCTATGGTTGTATTCCTCTTGTGTTTGAGCTCGCTGTAGATTTTGAGTCGGCGCTTGTTTCTCTGTGGAGACGTTGCTTAGCGTAGCTGCTCGCTCCTGTGTTCATGTATCAGTGGCAACGGAAAAAAAATTGCGCTAATGCATCGCTTTGATATCAAGTTTTCTCATTGCTGATTTGTTGCATCCATCAGTTTGTGAGCAGAACCCTATAGTTGAGTATAACGTGGCAGGTGAGTGAAAAACGTTTTTGTACGTGGGCAGAGATGGAAAACCAGCCATTCATCACAACCAGGAACTAAAGCTGAAAGCTACATGTCAGCACCCCTGGAGGCTCTAATATTTATTGCACATGAAAAAACTGATTCTTACCACTAATTAGGGGTTTCTCAATTTTGATTCTAAATTGAAAGTCCATCACTTTTGATTTCGATCATCGAAATAAAAAGCAGGATTGGCGATTCTCCCAGTCACAAGAACCGATACTTTGGTACCAAGTAGATGAATTCTGAAACAGGACGGTACTTGTTTTCTAGAAAACTACAGGTACCGCAGGGCCTGAGACTAACGGCATCCCGGGGACGATAAAAAATGTGTTTAGGACGCAGCACGTTTAACCTCCTGACAGAAGTCTGAAGTAAAAAAAGGATGTTGGAGTTCATGGAGTTAGTGTTTGTTTTTACCGTGGCATCGAGAATCGTGGAATTTTACAGATGTTGGTATCGACTACTAACTTTCTGGTATCATGACATCCCACCTTGCACGTGTCTGAAGAAAAAAAACCGCACAGCGTAGCTCACCGGGAACCACACACTGCCGTATGTGTGATTTGTCAAAAACAAATGTTCCTTTCAAAATGTAATTGAAAATGCAGTTTCTTTGTATGGGAACATCATTTTTAGGAGACCGGGCTGCTTTTATATCTTTACATCCATTTCGTTAGGAGCTAAGACTTCTGAGTGAAGTCTGCAGAAAACAACAGACTTGAATTGTAGATTTGGGGGAATCGTCCCATTCCGAACTACATTTCAGACATTTTGGTTCAGATGTTCCTTCCCGTGCTGGCTGTGCAGATGAATGACTGGTGGGCTGTTTTCTCTGTCGTGTTGTGAAGAAGTCTGTGGCTCGTAAACTCTGGTTTTGGTACGAGAGGGTTTGTTCGTCTCTGCTCTTCTTCGGCATGTTTGAATAAGTTTGAAGCTTCTCGTGATGTTCCAGTTGATGTTCAGCATGCTGCAAAAAGATGTTTAAAACTAAGGAGTTGCTCCCCATCAAGTTAAGGTGAGGAAAGAGTGATTAATGTGCCATAAAACCATCATTAATCCAAACACAGTAGAAAAAAAGACTTCATATGAAACATCATGTTTTTTTGTTTTGCATTTGCAAAATATATTTTTTAATCTAAAAGCCGATGGTTACAGTAAACAATGCATAAATGAAAGTGGATATGGTGTTGAATAGAAAACATAATATATAAAAAATATTTTATCTGTGATTGCTCTGCTGAACGGACTCAGTGCCAACACATCCTCACGGACCAGGACTCTTTCTGATTGGACCTCGCACCTGTCAGTCACGCTGAGGGACTTGGCCCCGCATACAGAGCCACATGGTGCTAACTCGACGACTCGGCGTCTCACGCCGAACACACAAACATTAAACCTGCGGAGTCAAGACTTCTTCAACTTGCTGTCTGCAGGTTTCACAAACTCCTCCTGAATGTTTTCTATCCTTTCAGAGTTTCTGTGTTTTCTACATCTGTGATCCGACCAGACGCCCTGCGGACGTTATTCATGACAAAACTACAGATTCAGTCCGAGACAACGCAAAACATTAGATTTTAAATTTGTATCTCAAGATATCACAAGATATTAACTTTTGGGAACAAGAAACTAATGTGTGCACACAATTTAGAAACTTTAAAAAATATATTCTAACTTTCACAAAAGTTTATATATATATATATATATATAATATATATATATATATATATATATATATATATATATATATATATAGTTATAGTATAGTAAATATAATAAAACAGTATAATGTATTTATAGAAAGAAAGAGGCAGCTGGAGGATTCTGCTCAGTTCAGCGTTCAGGAGGACATCTCTACTGCTGTGGTACTCCTGGTACGACTTTATTATTATTACTACTATTGTTATTATTATTGTTGTTTATTTGTATTATTATGTGTGGCTTTATTTGACAACAGCAGGGAAGAGAAGACAGTAAAGCATTCATGATTAATTTTCTAATCCACGAGGACCCATGTTTTTTTACTGAATTTATAAAGTTACAGAAATATGGCTTTTCAAAACAATACTGCTTCTGTCCACAGGGGCGCCAAACAAACACAAAATGATATCTCATTGTAGCTTCTTTAAGTAAAAACCTTTATTTTGATCAATACGGTTTCAGTGGAATAGTTTCTGCTGTGTTTCGTCCTTCAGGTTTGTGGCATCCTTTACGTACTACGGCTCGGTGCTGAGCAGCTCGGAGCTGCTGGAGAAGAACTTGTTGTGTGTGACGGACCCAGACCGAGACCATCAGATCAAACACCACCAAGAGAGCGGTTTGTGTTACTGCATCCCCTTCAAACTCAACGACTACCAGACGCTGCTCATCAGCTGCCTGGGCGAGGTCGCATGTAAGTCCTCGAGAGGTTAATGACGATTTACAGCTTCAACAGTCTGCACACACACTGCAGTATGGAAGCCCAGAGGGGACTTAATTAAAGTGATAATGTTATTTCGCAATAGGATCATCATTTTTCACATATGTATTTGTTTTTTGATTACAAATGAAAATGCAATTTGCATCTTTACATACTCGTATGACCATGTTAAAGTAAAAATGTTTTCATTTAAATGCCGTACCCAGTTGTACAGTGGATAATTCTCAAATGTTAAATCCAATTTGAAAACATTGTAGTCTTATTTTCCATTTATGCAAGCATAAAACAAACTAATTAATAAACAAGCAATCACTTCCAAAAACAGAAAGAAAGATAAAAAAAAAACTGTTGAGAGGTTGCGGACATAAAGATATTCTTTTAAACATTTATTTTAAATACTTAACCTTCTGTAAAGTGGGGGAAATTATAATGCTATTTTGGAATTCCACTTTCAAATTTACATTATCATTTTAAAAAAGTTTCTTTCTTTCTAACCCTAACCCTAGAAACACAGAGATTAAATTCCGCCAGCAGAATCAGCCACCAACCAAATTCTGTAGAACTTCCTGAGTATTTAGGAAAAATCCCAACATTTTATTTCTATAAAGTTTTATTTATTGAGTCAACTGTTTTTACATTTTAACTCCATGATGGTCTGAACGTTGTCCTTCCAGTGGTTCCCATAAACATCTGTCTGCTGAACGTGTTGGGACGGAAGATGAGTATGACCGTGCTGCAGCTGGCGGCGGCCATTTTGTTCATGTTGCTCAACATCTGCACCAGCATGTAAGAACTAACTCAGACTCTACTTCTTCTGTCCGCTGTTATAGTCTGGCTGTGTGCAGGATTATGAGGACCTCCAGTCTGACTGCAGGTTTATGAGGACCTCCCGTCTGACTGCAGGTTTATGAGGACCTCCCGTCTGACTGCAGGTTTATGAGGACCTCCCGTCTGACTGCAGGTTTATGAGGACCTCCAGTCTGACTGCAGGTTTATGAGGACCTCCAGTCTGACTGCAGGTTTATGAAGACCTCCAGTCTGACTGCAGGTTTATGAGGACCTCCAGTCTGACTGCAGGTTTATGAGGACCTCCAGTCTGACTGCAGGTTTATGAAGACCTCCAGTCTGACTGCAGGTTTATGAGGACCTTCTGACCCTGTTTTTCTCTCCAGGTTTGGGTTCACGGTGTTGCTGTTCCTGCTCCGGTCTCTGGTCTCCATGAACTTTAATGTGGTTTATATTTACACCGCTGAGGTATGGTCACACTATGCTGGTTTTATTGGGGGGGGGGGTATTGATAAGGACTTGGGTAATAATAAATATTAATATTATAAAACATCTCTCAGGTGTACCCCACCGTGGCTCGCTCTCTTGGGATGGGCTTCTGCACGTCCTTTAGTCGGATCGGAGGAATGATCGCTCCGTTCATCGCTCAGGTGAGATCAGGGTCCTCAGAGTATCAGACAGGTGAGTTCAGGGTCCTCTCACAGAATCAGACAGGTGAGTTCAGGGTCCTCTCACAGAATCAGACAGACGGGTGAGTTCAGGGTCCTCTCACAGAATCAGACAGACAGGTGAGTTCAGCTTCCACTGACAGAATCAGACAGGTGAGTTCAGGGTCCTCTCACAGAATCAGACAGACAGGTGAGTTCAGGGTCCTCTCACAGAATCAGACAGGGGAGTTCAGGGTCCTCACAGAATCAGTCAGGTGAGTTTCCAGGTGTCTGACTCTGTGTACTTCAGGTGCTGATGTCTCAGTCGGTGATTCTGGCTCTCAGTCCGTTCGCGGTGGCTTGTGGGATCTGCGCTCTGGGAAACTTTCTGCTGCCGATAGAAACACGAGGACGAGCTCTGCTGGTGAGAAACTCTTTCACGACTTCTAGAGATGTTGTAGGTAAAACAATAAAATACGGTACCGGGGGCTAAATATTCAGAGGAAAAAGTCTGAAATACAGAGATTATATTTGTACATTTACAATAGAAGAATCTCACAAATGTATGTAAAATAATAATAATAATGATAATATTTTTTGTGAACGTACCACAGTGCTTTACTTGTTCAATCTCCGAAACATCCAAGTTTTTTTCTTGTAAATTTTGCTTTTAAATCTGAGAGAATATTGTTGTAAATGACTGTTTACACTTTGTACAAACTTTATTTAACTTTTTAAAATGTATTTTCAGCAAAACTCCTGATGGCGTCTCCGAACAAACCGTTGCTGGTAGTTTCTTATTGTTACTTCTATAATGTAAAGATATTAAATATGTTTGTGATATCAGATGTTTCTGAGGTTATTTATGAACGAATGCTGTTATTAACATGTTATTAAAGGTTTTGTACGTTTAAAAACTGATTTTTTTTAACCTGGTATTAGCATTGTAATGACAATTCTCCGTTAAAAGTAGAATAAATGTTTTTAATCATCACAGTGAGCCTCCTGATTAAAGATTCAACTTTAAATACAGTTTGTGAGCTTTTTATTGTTCTGCAGAAAGTTTATTTTTCTACATGAAAAATGTTTTTAAACTGAACAAATATAATGTTGACTGCGACGCATGTTGAGATTTATGATACTGTGTTTACAGAAAAGATGAAAACTCACTAAATATGAAAGAAACTCAAAAGACGTCTTTAATTATTAAATAGATATTTAATAATAACACGCTTAACAGAAACCCTGATGGTGGCGCTGCTGCGTCAGGAGGAGGAGGAGAAGAACTTCTGATCTCTTCTCGTTAAGCTCGTTACCTCAGACACAGATTACTGTCTGAGGTCAGGGGGAGAAAACTGCTGCACTGGCCACGCCCCCTGACCTCAGAGAGAGAGAGAGAGAGAGAGAGAGAGAGAGAGAGTGTGTGTGTGTGTGTGTGTGTGTGTGTGTGTGTGTGTGTGTGTGTGTGTGTGTGTGTGTGATTAAAGTGGATTTAGACGCTGGCTTGCTGCAGTGTTTCTGCAGATGGAGAGAGGCTCTCTGAGACGTGAGTACACACTGATTCATTTCACACATTTACATCTCACATTATAAGTCTGTATGTATGTGTGTGTGTTCAGGATCTTCACACTAAATATAACTTTAATGGTAGATTGAGTGTGCTGACAGAAAGGTTGAATTAAACAAACCGATTTATATTATCTTTAATGTGAAACGCTCCTTTATAGAAACTATTCATCCAGAGTATCTTTCTGTTTATCTAAAATATAGATTTATAATCAGAATCTGGTTTATTGTCGTTTTCACAAACACACAATCTACTTTGGTGTTTTGGTGCAAGAAGAAACAAAGAGCAAGTGTAGCAAAAATGAAGAGTAGAAAAGAAATGCAATGAAATATGAACAAATATTGTGTGTGTGGAGGGCGGGGGGGTGCTTGGTACAGATGGATCTCTTCTGTATGAAGCTCTTTGTTTCTATTTACTGTGACTGTTAACCACACACACACACACACACACACACACACACACACACAGTGACATCATTATTACTGTGTGCTGTCCAATAAAGGTCCTTCTACACCAGGGGTGACCAAGAGGTCGATCGCGATATAATATATATATATATATATATATATATATATATATATATATATATATTCCCCCCCACCGTCGCAGAATTTTTAATACAGGTAGATAATTTGGACCTGGTCATTTTTAAAGTAGCTCGCAAGCCAATAAAGTGTGGGCACCCCTGCGCTACACTGTGTATTAAAATGCATCCATCCAGATTATATCCGATTTATACATCTGATTAATATTTCCAGTGTTCAGATATATCACTGATTCACACTGATGGTTGTTATTATGTATTTTATGCTACATTGTGACGCTACGTTGTTAACATTACGTTGATGCGTTTTGTTGCTACTTTACGTTGTTGTGTTTCATTGTTAACATTACGTTGTTGCGTTTCGTTGCTACTTTACATTATGTTTCATTGTTAACGTTACGTTGTTGCGTTTCATTGCTGCTTTACATTGTTACATTTCGCACTTAACATTACGTTGTTATGCTTCGTTGCTACTTTATGTTATGTTTCATTGTTAACATTACGTTGTTGCGTTTCCTTGCTACTTTACGTTATGTTTCATTGTTAACATTACGTTGTTACGTTTCGTTGCTACTTTACGTTGTTATGTTTCGCAGTTAACATTACGTTGTTGCGTTTCGTTGCTACTTCACGTTATGTTTTGTTGTTAACATTACGTTGTTACATTTCGTTGCTACTTTACATTGTTATGTTTCATTGTTAACATTACGTTGTTGCGTTTCGTTGCTACTTTACGTTGTTACGTTTCGCAGTTAACATTACGTTGTTGCGTTTCATTGCTACTTCACGTTATGTTTTGTTGTTAACATTACGTTGTTACGTTTCGTTGCTACTTTACGTTATGTTTCATTGTTAACATTACGTTGTTGCGTTTCGTTGCTACTTTACGTTGTTTTGTTTCATTGTTAACATTACGTTGTTTCGTTGCTACTTTACATTGTTATGTTTCATTGTTAACATTACGTTGTTGCGTTTCGTTGCTACTTTACGTTGTTACGTTTCGTAGTTAACATTACGTTGTTGCGTTTCGTTGCTACTTCACGTTATGTTTTGTTGTTAACATTACGTTGTTACGTTTCGTTGCTACTTTACATTGTTATGTTTCATTGTTAACATTACGTTGTTACGTTTCGTTGCTACTTTACGTTGTTATGTTTCATTGTTAACATTACGTTGTTGCGTTTCTTTGCTACTTTACGTTATGTTTCATTGTTAACATTCCGTTGTTGCGTTTTGTTGCTACTTTACATTGTTACATTTCGCAGTTAACATTACGTTGTTACGTTTCGTTGCTACTTTACATTGTTATGTTTCATTGTTAACATTACGTTGTTACGTTGTTTTGTTTCATTGTTAACATTACGTTGTTGCGTTTCGTTGCTACTTTACATTGTTACGTTTCGCAGTTAACATTACGTTGTTGTGTTTCTTTGCTACTTTACATTGATTTGTTTCATTGTTAACATTACGTTGTTGCGTTTCGTTGCTACTTCATGTTGTTATGTTTTGTTGTTAAGATTACGTTGTGTTATTACTGTTGACATTCAACAGAAATGTATAATACCAACTTTTTGACAACATTATTTGTAGACTTTTTTTAGTTTTTTCCTCTCTGACATCAGACTACGAGCTGGAGTCTGTCATTGACGTCATCAGCAGGTGACGCCCTTCCCATGGTGCCCTGCAGCTTCTGGGGTTGCCATGGGAGACGAATCGTACCTAGAATGCCGAGCTCAGGAGCTGTTTGACGAGTTTGTGTCGGCGTCGACCTGCAGGGCGGCGCTTTGGGCCTTCAGCCAGCTGTGCGAACATCTGCAGCTGGACCGGCGTGCCGCAGAGACGCCCCTGTACCGACCAATTAAACGGCGCCTCAACTACTGGAGGGCCAACGCTCTGTGGGCCAAACTGGACCGAAGGGCAGCGCAGCCGGAGTACCAGAAGGCACACGCCTGCAGCAACACCACTGTACGTTATTCAAACATATTATTATATATAACAACACCAACGTACGTTATCAAAAGAGTATCAATTTTACATATTGAACCCACATTAAAGACTGTCTACTCTCTGGTCAGTGCGTGATCATCGGGGCGGGACCCTGCGGCCTGAGGACGGCGGTGGAGTTGAGCTTCATGGGAGCTCGGGTGGTGTTGCTGGAGAAGAGAGACTCCTTCTCCAGAAACAACGTGCTCCATCTGTGGCCCTTCACGATCCACGACCTGAGGGGCCTCGGCGCCAAAAGGTTCTATGGAAAGTTCTGTGCCGGCTCCATTGACCACATCAGTGAGTCTGTGATGCGTAACTCTATGTACACACCAAACAGGAAGCACATTTTTGCGCAAGTTTAACCGCAGGATTATTTGTGTTTATTAATGCAATTAATCAGGTTAACTACAGTGGTATGAATCAAAATGAACAGATTTAGCTGTAATTTAATCACAATAAACATGATTAAAGGAAGCAGAAATAACTCCATCATGATGCTTGTCAGTAAAGCAGTTCATGTTTAGTCAGGTCTGTCCGCAAAACGATAAGCAAACAACTCTTAAAATGCTTGTTTTCTGAATGGAGTTTGATTGATCAGTCATGGTAACATTGTAGCTTTATCATCTAAATGAGGCATAAATGTTTCAACACGCATATCTACAGATTGAGTAATCAGAAATCCTTTTTTAGTCCCACAATGGGGAGATTTACTTTAAAATTATTTAAGATGATTGTTATTGATGACAGGAGTCCACAGATGCTACAATAACTTTAAAATAATAATATAATAATAATAAGCTTTATTTGTAGAGCACCTTTCATACAAGAATTGCAGCCCAAAGTGCTTCACAGCAAAAACATAACAATTAGTACAAGATTAGACTAAGAGCATTTACAGTACAATAATCACAGTGTTGATGTAAATGAGTCTGAAGTACCATTCTAAAAATAGCAGAATTGAAATGGTATAAAATAACATTGGCACACCATTCTTTTAAATGTTTTAAACTATCAGAGCCATATTTTGAAAGCATGAGATCAACAATGGGCCCCTGTGGCCCTTCAACTGGTTTACTCCCTTTGCTACCCATTCCTGGTAGTCTTTGATTTACATTTACAGTGTCAACCTCTTTATTGACCTTTTAACGTATAAAACACAGACGTCTCCGTGAGTCCAGATTCTTTTGGCAAAATCTTGGTTAAAGCCCGCTTCATAAACAAACCCCTGTTTGTTAAGTTTTATGAAACCTATCGGTTAAAGCCAGTTTTCCTCCAATATATTCTTTAATCTTTCACTTTTCCACTAATTGTGTAAAGAACATGTAAACACATTTATCAGAGAAACTTCCTCTTTTTCTCGTGGTAACACCGTCTATTTGATCTCAAGTTTTTCAAAAATACACACTCTGAAACTTTGTATACAAGAAGGAGGACATTAAAGTTGACCTTAAAATGTAACGCTTGAGTTAAACATTTTCACATATTCATGTCTTTGCATTGACTTTGTATGTTATCGCGCCACCTCCTGTTTGGTGTGAACATGTGTGATCAGGACAGCCAGATCGTCCAATCAGCTTCCATTTTCTGTCTGCAGGTATCCGTCAGCTGCAGCTAGTCCTGCTAAAGGTCGCCTTACTGCTGGGTGTGGAAGTTCATGTGAACGTGGAGTTCAAAGACCTGCTGGAGCCGCCGGAAGACCAGCACAGACACAGTGGGGACTGCAGTTATTTTAATAAACGTGCTGCTGTCTGTGATCAAGGAAGTTATTAAGGGTGTCATAACCTGTACAGTCTGTAAAGCACACTGAGACAAATGTATAATTTGTGATATTGGGCTATATAAATAAATTTGATTTGATTTGGATCCACTCTAAAATGTAAGGGTTTATGTCTCCCTGTCTGCCTGTCTCCCTGCAGAGGTGGGCTGGAGGATGGAGGTGAGTCCAAAGTCTCATCCTGTCAATCAGCTGGAGTTTGATGTTGTCATCGGAGCAGACGGACGCAGGAACACACTTCCGGGTAAGAAACTAAAAGACAAAACACTTGTTGCCAAAAGCGCATACAGGTAGATCCTCCCATTCTACTTGTGGAGACTGGACTTTGACTTGACTGAGACTTTCCTTTACACACCAGGGGCTTTTTTTTCATGCACATTTTTGCATGTCAATATATTTATCTAATTGTTTTGTCATGAATACTTTCACACAGAACACAATTATGACCCAGAACCTATTCTGCTTTATCATTTAGTCTTGTATTATAGAACAGTTTTTTGTCACTTCTACTCGTCCTCTAACTGTTTGTGTGTGCAGGTTTCAGGCGAAAAGAGTTTAGAGGGAAGTTGGCCATCGCCATCACTGCAAACTTTAAAAACCGAAACACCACACCTGAGGCCAAAGTGGAGGAGATCAGCGGGGTGGCTTTCATCTTCAACCAGAGGTTCTTCCAGGAGCTACGACAGGAAACTGGTACAAACATAAACCAAATATGTGCTGATGAACAGACATTTAATAAAAGTCAGTATGAGACTGTTATTGTTCGTAAAGTAAAAAGTAGGTCATATCTGAATGTTTCAGGAATTGATCTGGAAAACATTGTTTACTACAAAGATGACACTCACTACTTTGTGATGACGGCAAAGAAACAGAGTTTGTTGGAGAAAAGAGTCATTAAACAGGTAAATACAAAAGAGAAAAGAGTCATTAAAGGGAATTCTCCGCTGAATAAAAATATCTTCCTCCGTCAGGACTTTTCAGACACCGAGCTGCTTCTCTCGAGGGCGAACGTGGACCAGAATGCATTACGGGCATACGCCCGCAAGGCCGCCAACTTCTCCACCAATCACCAGCTGCCGTCTCTAGACTTTGCCATGAACCATTACGGTCAGCCGGACGTCGCCATGTTTGACTTCACCTGCATGTACGCCTCGGAGAACGCTGCCATGGTTCGCCAACGCCACGGGCATCAGCTGCTGGTCACGCTGGTGGGAGACAGTCTGCTGGAGGTGAGAAAGGTGGAGAGACAGACAGGTGTCTGCTGGATAAAAATAATAAGGACATCAAATAATGATCAATATTAATGATATTTAACCTGTCTACAGCCTTTCTGGCCGATGGGAACAGGAATAGCTCGAGGTTTTCTGGCAGCTCTCGATTCAGCCTGGATGATCCAAAGATGGTCTCAAGGAGGAGCTCCACTGGACATCCTGGCAGACAGGTATATACAGAAAAAATAAATTATATATATATATATATATATATATATATATATATATATATATATATATCAACCAACTCCACACACAGCACTGGTTCTGGACCGCTGCTGTGGCAGTCGCCAAAGATTAAAACCCGGGCGTGGAAGGAGTTGGGGGAGGCTCTGGAGTAGGACTTTCAGTGTGTGGTCAGTTCAAGTATCTCGGGTTCACGAGTGAAATGAAGCATGAGATAGACAGACCTGCTTGCTGTCAAAGAGACAGGTTACTATCCTGAAGTGATACCATTTCTGTCTCCCCCTCAGAGAGAGTCTGTACCGTCTCCTCCCTCAGACGACTCCAGAAAACCTCCAGAAGAACATCAGTCTGTTTACAGTCGACCCGACAACCAGATACCTGAACATCAACCTGATGCTCATCACACCTGCTCAGGTACACACACACACACACACACACACACATTCCCATGTTGGAGCTGTAGCCTGAAGCCCCGGCTATACTTTCTGCATGGACATATAACCCTAACCCTACTGACGTGGATTTGTGGCAAAGGTTGAGTGCATGTTTTGATTCAATTCTATTCGGCGGATTTTCATGCGGGTTTACGACGTGTATGTGCGGTTTGTGCAGGTTTCGCACGGGTTTTAAACCAATATGTTATTCTTAAAGCTCCTCAAAGTTCTCCATTTTCTCCGTCCGTCCACTTATTTAGAAAAGTTTGGATGTACACGGACAGGCAAAAACCCGCCACACTTTGGCCGTGCAGACAGTTGCGTGAATGCATCAAGATTAATCCAGACAGATAATCTGACAGAAACATATTTCAGAGATCCATAAAGGTTTGAAGGTTATGATTTAGTCTACTGTATAGACCAGGGGTGGGGAACCTCTGGCCTCCGGGCCGTAAGCGGCCCGCGAGACCATTTGATCCGGCCCTCGACGTAATTCATAAATGCACGCAAAACAATCCACTAGAGAAAAAAAACTAGACGGCAATAGAAAAAATCGGGCGTTTTTCCTGGCCAAGGTCAGGGTCCTTGAACACAACACGAGCGGAACGTGTCGTCACGTCATGTCAAAATACTTCAATATTAAACGAGACGGTCATTGACATCAGTGAACGCAGCGTGGCGAGTGTAAACAAGAGAAAGCTGGATGCGGAATGTCACACTTTCCAGGAGAAATGGACGAACGATTATTTGTTTGTGGAAGTAAAAGGCCAGTGTGCCTAGTTTGTGTGGACGTACTTGCGGTGATGAAAAATGATCTCGAGCGTCATTACAGCACGAGACATGCAAAACTACACGAGCTGAGAGGACGAGTGTTTGGATAAAGTTAACGTTCTTCGGTGGAGTTTGTCCCAACAAGCAGCTCTCTGCAGAGCAGAACATACAAACATGGACAGATAGAGAGGTACACCAAGAACAGACTGTTCCACCACTGCTGTGCAGTTATCACTGCCATGTGCAATACTTTATTTATATCAACCACTTGGTACTTATATTATTTTTTATTCTATTTAATTATTGTGTACTGCCTTTTTACTTCAAGTTCTTTTGCTGTGACGAGATACATTTCCCCGTTGTGGGACTAATAAAGGATTTCTGATAAAACAGAAAGATACATGGATAAAAAAGTTGCTTTTTTGCACAGCATATAAGAAAAGTGAAATGAACGGGCTGCGTCTTAAAAGAATGTGCAGAGGTTATGAATTCAATAATTAGTACGGCCCTCGAAGGATGTTGTGAAAAAAAAATGGCCCTTGATAGGAAAAAGGTCCCCCCCCTAGTCTAGACTGTGTTACAGCTCACTAAATATTTGATGTTATAAAAGCATCACACTGCAAAGAGCAAGTGTTGAGCGAGTGGGGCTGGATCAGAAATGCTCCCTCACCGGGATGTCTCGTGTCACGTGAACACACCTGGTAGATCTAACATATATAACATATATAACAACAATATTAAACATCTTTTTTGTCCCTCAGGTGAGACACCTGGTGGACACAGGTGAGGAGGCAGGGCTAAACACAGACAGTGGTGACATCATCCTCAGACAGAGTGAGTTACTTCTTTATTATTAATAACATTAACTGTGACACGCTGAGTGAGCTGTGCTCTGATTGGTCGTCTGTTTCATCCTCTCAATAGGTTCTTTCTCTCGGTCCAATCAGCTGCTCACCTGGTGTCAGGAGCAGACTCGTGGTTACCGTGGCGTTGTTGTTAGCGACTTGACTACTTCCTGGAAAAGTGGACTCGCTCTCTGTGCCCTGATTCACCGATACAGACCTGACCTCATGTAATCAATACAATAATAATAACATGTTATTATTATTATTAATAACATACAGACCTGACCTTATGTAATCAATATTATCTATATTATTATTTTTACTTTTGTCCGTCTGTTCTCAGAGACTTTGACTCGCTGGAGGTCTCCTCAGTGGAGGATAACACCCGTCTGGGCTGGGGCGTGGCGGAGCGTCACTTCGGGATTTCTCCTCTGATGACGGTGGAGGAGATGTGGTCGTTAGGAGAGCCGGACTCTCTCTCTCTGGTAATGTACCTGAGTCAGTTCTACCAGCTGCTCCAGGACATAGCACCCCCTGCTGGTGAGGCTCTATAATCTATATAATCATTATTCATTATGACATCGTTCTACTACTACTTATTATTTTCAGGGATATTTTTGACTGATATTTTGATATTTTCCACATATTTTTTGGATGTTTTTCATATATTTTTCATTAGATGTTTCACATGTTTTACTATTTGTGCATTTTTCACCTATTTAATGCATATTTTACTCATGTTTTTCACTTATCTTTTCATAATGTTCCTGATGTCCATGACGTCCTCTATGCAGGTTGTCTCAGTCAGAGCTCCGACCTGAGATCAGCTCTCATAACGCCGGCCTCGTTGCTCAGCAGGCTGGGACTCAGTCAGTCCAGGAGGAGACACCCAAAGGTGACCAAAGTCTGTCCTCATGTCTCTGTATGTCCTCATGTCATCTCTGTCTTTCCTCATGTCTCTGTTTGTCTGTCTTCATGATGTCTCTGTGTGTCCTCATGTTGTCTCTGTCTGTCCTCATGTCGTCTGTCTTTCCTCATGTCTCTGTTTGTCTGTCCTCATGTTGTCTCTGTCTGTCTTCATGATGTCTCTGTCTGTCTTCATGATGTCTCTGTCTGTCCTCATGATGTCTCTGTCTGTCCTCATGATGTCTCTGTCTTTCCTCATGATGTCTGTCTGTCCTCATGTTTGTTCTCATGATGTCTGTCTGTCCTCATGTTTGTCCTCATGTTGTCTCTGTCCTCATGTCGTGTCTGTCTTTCCTCTTGATGTCTCTGTCTGTCCTCATGTCTGTCCTCATGTTGTCTCTGTCTGTCCTCATGTCTGTCCTCATTTTGTGTCTGTCCTCATGTTGTCTCTGTCTGTCCTCATGTTGTCTCTGTCTGTCTTCATGATGTCTCTGTCTGTCTTCATGATGTCTCTGTCTGTCCTCATGATGTCTCTGTCTTTCCTCATGATGTCTCTGTCTGTCCTCATGTTGTCTCTGTCTGTCCTCATGTTGTCTCTGTCTGTCCTCATGTCTGTCCTCATGTTGTCTCTGTCCTCATGTTGTCTCTGTCTGTCCTCATGTTGTCTCTGTCTGTCCTCATGTCTCTGTCTGTCCTCATGTCTCTGTTTGTCTTCATGATGTCTGTCTGTCCTCATATCTCTGTCTGTCCTCATGTCGTGTCTGTCTTTCCTCTTGATGTCTCTGTCTGTCCTCATGTCTGTCCTCATGTTGTCTCTGTCTGTCCTCATGTCTGTCCTCATTTTGTGTCTGTCCTCATGTTGTCTCTGTCTGTCCTCATGTTGTCTCTGTCTGTCTTCATGATGTCTCTGTCTGTCCTCATGTTGTCTCTGTCTGTCCTCATGATGTCTCTGTCTGTCCTCATGTTGTCTCTGTCTGTCCTCATGTTGTCTGTCTGTCCTCATGTCTGTCCTCATGTTGTCTCTGTCCTCATGTTGTCTCTGTCTGTCCTCATGTCTGTCTGTCCTCATGTCTGTCCTCATGTGGTCTCTGTCTGTCCTCATGTTGTCTCTGTCTGTCGTCATGATGTCTGTCTGTCCTCATGTCTCTGTTTGTCTTCATAATGTCTCTGTCTGTCCCCATGTCTTTCCTCATGTTGTCTCTGCCTGTCTTCATAATGTCTCTGTCTGTCCTCATGTTGTCTCTGTCTGTCCTCATGTTGTCTCTGTCTGTCCTCATGTTGTCTCTGTCTGTCCTCATGTTGTCTCTGTCCTCATGTTGTCTGTCTGTCGTCATGATGTCTCTGTCTGTCCTCATGTCTCTGTTTGTCTTCATGATGTCTGTCTGTCCTCATATCTCTGTCTGTCCTCATGTCGTGTCTGTCTTTCCTCTTGATGTCTCTGTCTGTCCTCATGTCTGTCCTCATGTTGTCTCTGTCTGTCCTCATGTCTGTCCTCATTTTGTGTCTGTCCTCATGTTGTCTCTGTCTGTCCTCATGTTGTCTCTGTCTGTCTTCATGTCTCTGTCTGTCTTCATGATGTCTCTGTCTGTCCTCATGATGTCTCTGTCTGTCCTCATGATGTCTCTGTCTTTCCTCATGATGTCTCTGTCTTTCCTCATGATGTCTGTCTGTCCTCATGTTTGTTCTCATGATGTCTCTGTCTGTCCTCATGTTTGTCCTCATGTTGTCTCTGTCCTCATGTTGTCTCTGTCTTTCCTCATGATGTATATGTCTGTCCTCATGATGTCTCTGTCTGTCCTCATGTTGTCTCTCTGTCCTCATGATGTCTCTGTCTGTCCTCATGTTGTCTCTGTCTGTCCTCATGTTGTCTGTCTGTCCTCATGTCTGTCCTCATGTTGTCTCTGTCCTCATGTTGTCTCTGTCTGTCCTCATGTCTGTCTGTCCTCATGTCTGTCCTCATGTGGTCTCTGTCTGTCCTCATGTTGTCTCTGTCTGTTGTCATGATGTCTGTCTGTCCTCATGTCTCTGTTTGTCTTCATAATGTCTCTGTCTGTCCCCATGTCTTTCCTCATGTTGTCTCTGCCTGTCTTCATAATGTCTCTGTCTGTCTTCATGATGTCTCTGTCTGTCCTCAGTTGTCTCTGTCTGTCGTCATAATGTCTCTGTCTGTCCTCTTGTCTCTGTCTGTCTTCATGATGTCTGTCTGTCCTCATGTCTGTCCTCATGTTGTCTCTGTCTGTCCTCATGTTGTCTCTGTCTGTCCTCATGTCGTCTGTCTTTCCTCATGTCTCTGTTTGTCTGTCCTCATGTTGTCTCTGTCTGTCTTCATGATGTCTCTGTCTGTCTTCATGATGTCTCTGTCTGTCCTCATGATGTCTCTGTCTTTCCTCATGATGTCTGTCTGTCCTCATGTTTGTTCTCATGATGTCTCTGTCTGTCCTCATGTTTGTCCTCATGTTGTCTCTGTCCTCATGTTGTCTCTGTCTTTCCTCATGATGTATCTGTCTGTCCTCATGATGTCTCTGTCTGTTCTCATGATGTCTCTGTCTGTCCTCATGATGTCTCTGTCTGTCCTCATGTTGTCTCTGTCTGTCCTCATGTTGTCTCTGTCTGTCCTCATGTCTGTCCTCATGTTGTCTCTGTCCTCATGTTGTCTCTGTCTGTCCTCATGTTGTCTCTGTCTGTCGTCATGATGTCTGTCTGTCCTCATATCTCTGTCTGTCCTCATGTCGTGTCTGTCTGTCCTCTTGGTGTCTCTGTCTGTCCTCATGTCTGTCCTCATGTTGTCTCTGTCTGTCCTCATGTCTGTCCTCATTTTGTCTCTGTCCTCATGTTGTCTCTGTCTGTCCTCATGTCTCTGTTTGTCTTCATGATGTCTGTCTGTCCTCATGTCGTGTCTGTCTTTCCTCTTGATGTCTCTGTCTGTCCTCATGTCTGTCCTCATGTTGTCTCTGTCTGTCCTCATGTTTGTCCTCATGTTGTCTCTGTCCTCATGTTGTCTCTGTCTTTCCTCATGATGTATCTGTCTGTCCTCATGATGTCTCTGTCTGTCCTCATGTTGTCTCTGTCTGTCCTCATGATGTCTCTGTCTGTCCTCATGTTGTCTCTGTCTGTCCTCATGTTGTCTGTCTGTCCTCATGTCTGTCCTCATGTTGTCTCTGTCCTCATGTTGTCTCTGTCTGTCCTCATGTCTGTCTGTCCTCATGTCTGTCCTCATGTGGTCTCTGTCTGTCCTCATGTTGTCTCTGTCTGTCGTCATGATGTCTGTCTGTCCTCATGTCTCTGTTTGTCTTCATAATGTCTCTGTCTGTCCCCATGTCTTTCCTCATGTTGTCTCTGCCTGTCTTCATAATGTCTTTGTCTGTCCTCATGTTGTCTTTGTCTGTCCTCATGATGTCTCTGTCTTCATGATGTCTCTGTCTGTCCTCGTGTCTGTCCTCATGATGTCTCTGTCTGTCTTCATGATGTCTCTGTCTGTCTTCATGATGTCTCTTTCTGTCCTCATGTTGTCTCTTTCTGTCCTCATGTTGTCTGTCTGTCTTCATGATCGCTCTCTGTCCTCATGTCTGTCCTCATGATCTCTCTGTCTGTCTTCATAATGTCTGTCTGTCTTCATGATGTCTGTCTGTCCTCATGTTGTCTCTGTCTGTCCTCATGTTGTCTGTCTGTCCTCATGATGTCTGTCTGTCCTCATGATGTCTCTGTCTGTCTTCATGATGTCTGTCTGTCCTCATGATTGTCCTCATGTTGTCTCTGTCGGTCCTCATGTTGTCTCTGTCTGTCCTCATGTTGTCTCTGTCTGTCGTCATGATGTCTCTGTCTGTCCTCATGTCTCTGTTTGTCTTCATGATGTCTGTTTGTCCTCATGTCTGTCCTCATGATGTCTCTGTCTGTCTTCATGATGTCTGTCTGTCCTCATGATTGTCCTCATGTTGTCTCTGTCGGTCCTCATGTTGTCTCTGTCTGTCCTCATGTTGTCTCTGTCTGTCGTCATGATGTCTCTGTCTGTCCTCATGTCTCTGTTTGTCTTCATGATGTCTCTGTCTGTCCTCATGATTGTCCTCATGTTGTCTCTGTCGGTCCTCATGTTGTCTCTGTCTGTCCTCATGTTGTCTCTGTCTGTCTTCATGATGTCTGTCTATCCTCATGTCTATCCTCATGTTGTCTCTGTCTGTCATGTTGTGTCTGTCTTCATGATGTCTGTCTGTCCTCGTGTCTGTCCTCATGATGTATCTGTCTTTCCTCATGATGTCTCTGTCTGTCCCCATGTCTGTCCTCATGATGTCTCTGTCTGTCCTCATGTTGTCTCTGTCTTTCCTCATGATGTCTCGGTCTGTCCTCATGTCTGTCCTCATGTTGTCTCTGTCTGTCTTCATGATGTCTGTCTGTCCTCATGTTGTCTCTGTCTGTCATGTTGTGTCTGTCTTCATGATGTCTCTGTCTGTCCTCGTGTCTGTCTTCATGATGTCTCTGTCTGTCTTCATGATGTCTCTGTCTGTCTTCATGATGTCTCTGTCTGTCTTCATAATGTCTCTGTCTGTCCTCATGTTGTCTCTGTCTGTCTTCATGATGTCTGTCTGTCCTCATGTCTCTGTCTGTCTTCATAATGTCTGTCTGTCCTCATGTCTCTGTCTGTCTTCATAATGTCTGTCTGTCCTCATGTCTTTCCTCATGTTGTCTCTGCCTGTCTTCATGATGTCTCTGTCTGTCTTCATGATGTCTCTGTCTGTCTTCATGATGTCTCTGTCTGTCTTCATAATGTCTCTGTCTGTCCTCATGTTGTCTCTGTCTGTCTTCATGATGTCTGTCTGTCTTCGTGTCTCTGTATGTCTTCATAATGTCTGTCTGTCCTCATGTCTCTGTCTGTCTTCATAATGTCTGTCTGTCCTCATGTCTTTCCTCATGTTGTCTCTGCCTGTCTTCATGATGTCTCTGTCTGTCTTCAAAATGTCTCTGTCTGTCCTCATGATGTCTCTGTCTCTCCTCATGTCTGTCCTCATGTTATCTCTGTCTGTCTTCATGATGTCTCTGTCCGTCCTCATGTTGTCTCTGTCTGTCATGTTGTGTCTGTCTTCATGATGTCTCTGTCTGTCTTCATGTCTCTGTCTATCTTCATGATGTCTCTGTCTGTCCTCATGTTGTCTCTGTCTGTCTTCATAATGTCTCTGTCTGTCCCCATGTCTTTCCTCATGTTGTCTCTGCCTGTCTTCATGATGTCTGTCTGTCCTCATATCTGTCATGATGTCTCTGTCTGTCCTCATGTCTGTCCTCGTGATGTCTCTGTCTGTCTTCATGATGTCTCTGTCTGTCTTCATGATGTCTCTGTCTGTCCTCATGTTGTCTCTGTCTGTCCTCATGTTGTCTGTCTGTCTTCACGATGTCTCTGTCTGTCTTCATGATGTCTCTGTCTGTCCTCATGTTGTCTCTGTCTGTCTTCATAATGTCTCTGTCTGTCCCCATGTCTTTCCTCATGTTGTCTCTGCCTGTCTTCATGATGTCTCTGTCTGTCATGTTGTCTCTGTCTGTCCTCATGTTGTCTGTCTGTCTTCATGATGTCTCTGTCTGTCCTCATGTCTGTCCTCGTGATGTCTCTGTCTGTCTTCATGATGTCTCTGTCTGTCCTCATGTTGTCTCTGTCTGTCTTCATGATGTCTCTGTCTGTCCTCATGTTGTCTCTGTCTGTCTTCATGATGTCTCTGTCTGTCCTCATGTCTGTCCTCGTGATGTCTCTGTCTGTCTTCATGATGTCTCTGTCTGTCTTCATGATGTATCTGTCTGTCTTCATGATGTCTCTGTCTGTCCTCGTGTTGTCTCTGTCTGTCCTCGTGTTGTCTCTGTCTGTCCTCATGATGTCTCTGTCTGTCTTCATGATGTCTGTCTGTCCTCATGTCTCTGTCTTTCCTCGTGATGTCTGTCTGTCCTCATGTTGTCTCTGTCTGTATTCATGATGTCTCTGTCTGTCCTCGTGTTGTCTCTGTCTGTCCTCATGTTGTCTCTGTCTGTCTTCATGATGTCTGTCTGTCCTCATGTCTCTGTCTTTTCTCGTGATGTCTGTCTGTCCTCATGTTGTCTCTGTCTGTCTTCATGATGTCTCTGTCCTCATGTCGTGTCTGTCTTTCCTCATGATGTCTCTGTCTGTCCTCATGTCTCTGTCTGTCCTTATTATTTTGTATTACATGTTGTCTTATGCAGTCGTCACCTTTCGTTTCTGCAGGAGCAGAAAGACGCTCTGGGTAAAAGGAGGAAGAACAGCGTGGAGGGTCGAGAGCTGCAGGTCAGTTTAGTCACATTTCAGATGGAAATCTAAAACCAGATTAACGTTTAATATTTCTATCCATCCATCGTCTACCGCTTATCCGGGATCGGGTCGCGGGGGCAGCAGCTCCAGTAAGGAACCCCAATCTTCCCTTTTCCGGGCCACATCCTCCAGCTCCGACTGGGGGATCCTGAGGCGTTCCCAGGCCAGTGAGGAGATATAATCTCTCCACCGAGTCCTGGGTCTTCCCCGGGGTCTCCTCCCAGCTGGACGTGCCTGGAACACCTCCCTAGGGAGGCGCCCAGGTGGCATCCTTACTAGATGCCCGAACCACCTCAACTGGCTCCTTTCAACGTAAAGGAGCAGCGGCTCTACTCCGAGTCTCTCACGGATGGCTGAGCTTCTCACCCTATCTCTAAGGGAGACGCCAGCCACCCGTCTGAGAAAACCCATTTCGGCCGCTTGTACCCGTGATCTCGTTCTTTCGGTCATGACCCAGCCTTCATGACCATAGGTGAGGGTAGGAACGAAGATCGACCGGTATATTGAGAGCTTCGCCTTCTGGCTCAGCTCTCTTTTCGTCACAACGGTGCGGTAAAGTGACTGTAATACCGCCCCCGCTGAGAGCAGCGATGAGATCAGGACAGAATCTGCATTGTTCCTCTTCAATCAGAGGTTCGACTACCGGCCGAACCCTCCTTTCCAGTACCTTGGAGTAGACTTTACCAGGGAGGCTGAGAAGTTTGATACTCCTGTAGTTGGCACACACTCTCTGGTTCCCCTTTTTAAATAGGGGAACCACCACCCCGGTCTGCCAACCCCTAGGCACTGTCCCAGACGAGGTGTGTCAACCAAGACAACCCCTCAACACCCAAAGCCTTCAGCATTGTTGACTGTCCGACTGTCCGAAAGAAGTGTTATCAGTAGCCCACGGTTCACCACCAACCGCTTGCTGTTTCTAACAGATTCTCCCCACTCAGTGACACACCAGCTGAGAAGCCAACTCTGGTTATCGGTAGCTCAATTTTGAGATACGTTCATTTTGAGACACCAGCGACGACAGTCACGTGCATTCCTGGTGCCAGAGCGGACGACATAGAAGCACATTTGAAACTGCTGGCTAAACGTAAATACAGTAAGATTGTTATTCACGTCGGCGGTAATGACACGCGATTGCGTCAATCGGAGTGTACTAAAGTTAATGTAGAGTCGGTGTGTACATTTGCCAAAACAATGTCGGACTCCGTAGTTTTCTCTGGTCCTCTGCCAAATCTTTTGAATGATGACATGTTTAGCCGCATGTCATCATTCCGTCGCTGGCTCTCACGGTGGTGTCCAGATAATGATGTGGGCTTCATAGACAATTGGCGGACTTTCTGGGGAAGACCTGGTCTGATTAGGAGTGACGGCATCCATCCTACTTTGGCTGGAGCAGATCTCATATCCAATAATATTACAAAGTCTATTAGTGGACCTAATCCATGACAACCCAGAGTTGAGACCAGGACAAAGAGTTGCAGTCTTACACACTTCTCTGTGCTTCTTTCTGGGCAGTCACCCACTCAAATCCCCATAGTGACTGTGTCTGCCCCACGACCACTGAAACTAATCAAGTCTATGGCTAACAGAAGGGGGAGTTATACATGAAAACCTAATTAAAATAAACACCACCGCTGCAAAAGTGCAACTAAATCGAAAAATTAAATGTGGGCTCTTAAACATCAGATCTTTATCAACGAAAGCTGGATTGGTAAATGATTTAATATTAGATAATAAGATTGATTTATTTTGTCTCACTGAAACCTGGCTGAGACATGAAGAATATGTCAGTCTAAATGAATCCGCTCCATCTGGTCATATTAATACTCACATTCCTCGAGGTACTGGCCGAGGAGGTGGAGTTGCGGCCATATTTGACTCAAACCTCTTGATCAATCCTAAGCCTAAACTATAGCTCTTTTGAAAGCCTTGTTCTTACGCTCTCAAACCCAACATGGAAAATAATAAAGCCAGTTTTATTTGTTACTGTGTACCGCCCTCCTGGTCCGTATTCTGAATTTTTATCTGAATTCTCAGAATTTTTATCAAGTTTAGTCCTTAAAACAGATAAAGTAATTATTGTAGGTGACTTTAATATTCATGTGGATGTTGATAGTGACAGCCTTAATAATGCATTTATCTCAATATTAGATTCAATTGGGTTCAGTCAAAATGTACATGAACCAACTCACTGTTTAAACCACACTCTGGACCTTGTTCTGGGATATGGTGTTGAAATTGAAAGTTTATCAGTGTATCCACATAATCCTCTTTTATCAGACCATTTTTTAATAACTTTGAAGTCCTGTTACTGGACTACAAGCCAGTAGGCAAAATATCCTACTCTCGATGTTTATCTGAAAGTGCTGTGACTAAATTTAAGCAAGTGATTCCATCAGCACTTAATTCAATACCAGGACTCAATATAAATATAATGGAGGACTCCAATGCTAACTTTAGTCCCTCCCAAATTAATCATCTTGTTGATAGCGCTGCAGCCTCACTGCGAATAACACTCGACTCTGTCGCTCCTCTAAAGAAGAAGATCATAAAACAGAAAAAGAAAGCTCCATGGCTTAATTTACAAATCCGCAAACTAAAACAAAAGTCGAGAAATCTTGAAAGTAAATGGCGTTCCACTAAATTGGAAGAATCTCGTTTAGTCTGGTTAGATCATCTTAAAACGTATAAGAAGGCTCTCCGTAATGCAGAGCAGCTTATTACTCTTCCTTAATAGAAGAACATAAGAACAACCCCAGGTTTCTGTTCAGCACTGAGGCTGACAGAACGTCACAGCTCTACAGAGCCTTCTATTCCTATATCTCTCAGTAGTGACGACTTCATGAGCTTCTTTAACGATAAAATTATAATTATTAGAGACAAAATTAATCTCCTCCTGACCTCAATTGGTAATGACTTAACTTCAACTGTTGGAATTTTAAAAACATCTGTAACTCCTGAAATATATCTAGACTGTTTTACTCCAATCAACCTTAACCAACTAACTTCAACAATCTCATCGTCTAAGCATCAACCTGTCTTTTAGACCCGATTCCAACTAAACTGTTTAAAGAAGTTTTACCCTTAATTAACACCTCGTTATTAAATATGATCAACCTGTCTCTATTATCTGGCTACGTACCACAATCCTTTAAAGTAGCTGTAATAAAACCACTTCTTAAAAAGCCTAGTCTTGATCCAGAGGTTTTAGCTGATAGGTTGATATCTAACCTTCCCTTTCTCGCTATGATCCTTGAGAAAGCAGTCGCAAAACAGTTGTGTGACTTTTTACATAATAATAGTTTATTTGAGGTTTTTCAATCTGGATTTAGAGTTCATCATAGCACAGAGACGGCACTGGTGAAAGTTACCAATGACCTTCTAATGGCATCAGACAAAGGACTTGTTTCTGTTCTTGTCTTGTTAGACCTCAGTGCTGCTTTCGACAATGTTGATCATGACATTCTACTACAGAGACTGGAACATTGTGTTGGCATAAAAGGAACCGCACTAAGCTGGTTCAAGTCCCATTTATCTGAGCGATCTCAATTTGTACTTGTTAACGATAAATCCTCCATGACAGCTAAAGTCAGTCTTGGAGTTCCGCAGGGTTCTGTACTTGGACCGATTCTATTCACCTTATATATGCTTCCTTTGGGCAATATTATAAGGAACCACTCTATAAACTTTCATTGTTATGTGGATGATACCCAATTATATCTATCAATTAAACCAGACGAAACCAATCAATTGGCTAAACTTCAAGCCTTAAGGACATAAAAACTTGGATGTCTAGCAACTTTTTGATGTTAAACACAGACAAAACTGAAGTTATTATACTTGGCCCTAAACGCCTCCGAAACGCACTTTCTAATGACATAGAAGCTCTGGATGGCATTAACTTGGCCTCCAGCACCACTGTAAGGAATCTTGGCGTCATCTTTGATCAAGATCTGTCGTTTAACTCCCACATAAAACAAATCTCAAGGACTGCCTTCTTTCATCTATGTAACATTGCAAAAATAAGACACATCCTGTCTCAAAATGATGCAGAAAAACTAGTCCATGCATTTGTTACTTCAAGGCTGGATTACTGCAACTCATTGTTATCAGGTTGTCCCAAAAAGTCGCTTAAGACTCTTCAGTTGATCCAAAATGCAGCGGCACGTGTATTGACAGGAACAAGGAAACGGGATCATATTACTCCTGTATTAGCTGCTCTGCACTGGCTCCCGGTAAAATACAGAATAGAATTCAAAATCCTTCTCCTGACTTACAAATCAATTAATGGTCAGGCTCCAGCATATCTTAAAGATCTCATAGTACCTTATAAACCAACTAGAGCATTGCGCTCCCAGACTGCAGGGTTACTTGTGGTTCCTAGAGTCTCTGAGAGTACAATGGGAGCCAGAGCCTTCAGCTATCAAGCTCCTCTCCAGTGGAACCAGCTTCCAGTTTGTGTTCGGGAGGCAGACACACTCTCCACATTTAAGAGTAGGCTAAAGACTTTCCTTTTTGATAAAGCTTATAGTTGGGGCTGGCTCAGGTTTGCCCTGGATCAGCCCCTAGTTATGCTGCTATAGGCTTAGACTGCCGGGGGACACCTCCCTGCTCTCTTCCTTCTCTTCCTCTCTCCTCCCCTCCCTCCCCTCTCTTCTTCTCCCTCTCTATCTGTATGCATTTATGTAAATGTATGTTACTAACTCACCATCCGGGGTATCATCCCCAGAGTGTCTGTCTCTCATGTGGCAGGTTGCCACTGATAAAGTTTACGTCAGGATCATGAATCGTGACAGCGCCTGCTGACCTGGTCCTGCTGGACACCGGGAAGCCTTATTGACATTTTCCTGGATTCATCCATACTCTCTTTTTTTTTTTCCAATACAACATCATTTCTGTCAAATATTGTATTTGTACTATGTTGTTTATCCTGTACACACGACATCTATTGCACGTCTGTCCGTCCTGGGAGAGGGATCCTTCCTCAGTTGCTCTCCCTGAGGTTTCTTCCATTTTTCCCCCTTTAATTTTGGGGTTTCTTTTAGGAAGTTTTTCCTTGTGCGATGCGAGGGTCTAAGGACAGAGGGTGTCGTAACCTTTACAGTTTGTAAAGCACACTGAGACAAATGTATAATTTGTGATATTGGGCTATTCAAATAAATTTGATTTGATTTGATTTCTGGACGGATCTCATCAACCCCTGCGACTTTGCCACTGTGGAGTTGTTTGACTTCCATCAGGGAAATTGACGATGATCTCCATCAGCTTCCAGCTCTGTCTCTACCATAGAGGGCGTGTTAGTCGGATTCAGGAGTTCCTCAAAGTGCTCCTTCCACCGGCCGATAACCTTCTCAGTTGAAGTCAGCAGGGTCCCACCCTTGCTGTACACAGCTTGGATGGTTCCTCGCTTCCCCCTCCTGAGGTGCCGGATGGTTTTCCAGAAGCACCTTGGTGCCGACCGAAAGTCCTTCTCCATAGCTTTTTCGAACTTCTCCCACAACCGCTGCTTTGCTTCTGACACGGCAGAAGCTGCCACCCTTCTAGTCCTTCGATACCCTGCAACTGTTTCCGGAGTCCTCCCAGATAACATAATTTAATTTAATATTTCTGCTGAATTTAAAAAATGAAATAGATAAAATATTAAAAGGAGGAAAAACTCTGAAACAAACTGGATGTTAAATAAAATACTTAAATAATAATAACGGACGGAAAGACGAAAATCTTTAAACCAAAACAATGAAGACTGAGAGGAAGATTTGAGTTTTAATGAGACATAAAACTAAAGGATTGGATGAATATTAAACACGTTCAGCTAAATATTACTGAGGGATTATTTCCTGTTTATTGAAAATGTTTATATTTATACTTCATGCACATTTCCATTAAACGAAAGAATTATAAAAGTATATTTATGTACACCCGCAGAAATAAAACAGATGATACAGAAGAGAAAGAAAATACAAAGATAAAATAAATGTATATTAAACAACATCAAATAAATGTAATTTTAGAACAGGAACATTGACTTCCTGTTTGCAGTCATGTGACCTGAACGACGAGGAGTTTGTGGGCGGGACCAGCCGCTCCAGAGTGCGTCTGATGGCCAATCAACTGCAGGCGAAGCTGGATGAGAACTCCACTTCCTGCAGGAGTCCGTCTTCTTCTTCTTCTTCTTCTTCTTCTTCTTCTTCTGTGGCGATGTTACGTCTGCAGGTGAGGCCAATATTATGTCGCTTCCTGTTAATGAGATGAAACAGTTAAGAGAAGAAAAAACACGTCCTGCTACATGCTAATTATTAAACACGAGGCTGAAAACAGAACATACTTTTAAAAGTTATTATTAAACCTGCAGGACAATTATAAAAAGAGATTAATGTCCATATTACATCCTCCGGTAATCAAAACACATCATTTAAAACAAACAAGAAATGATAATATTAATTATCCGATTAATCTGTGGTCACAAGGCCAATTATTTACTTACTTACTGTTATTTAAGTTATGTTATATTGTACAATAACAACATTATTAGAAGTGAAACTTGTCATTTGTTTAGTTCTGAGGGATTAAACCTTCAAAGTACCAGTACTAATAATAATAATAATAATAAATTAATAGCTATAATAATATAAGACTGTGTGTGACTGTGTGGAGCAGCAGGGGGAGCTGTTGTTACAGGCAGCAGACTGTGAGCCAGCTGCGCTTCAGACGTCCTTGTGGAGACCGGTAAAGACTGTAGTAGAGAAACCAGTAGAGGCCGGTAGAGGCAGGCCAGTAGAGGCCGGTAGAGGCAGGCCGGTAGAGGCAGGTTTGATTAATGTCAGGTTTTAAAATTGACCTCAAATGAAATGATGGTTATAAGTTGCTAAACAATTGTGGAAAAAGTGAGTGGGTTCACTATTGGGAGAGAATATTGTTAATGTCACTCAAAAATTGTCACATCTTTTTAAATAGTATTTTTCATATTGTGATCTGAATGAAGTAAAGGTATGGAAAGACTTGGCAGTGGAGTGTAAAAAGTATGTTATGTTCTTAATGGAATCTCAACCCAACTCAAAGGGAGGCAGAGGCAGGCAGAGGCAGTCAGAGGCAGGCAGAGGCCTGTAGAGGCCTGTAGAGGCCTGTAGAGGCCGGTATATGCAGGTAGAGGCAGGTAGAGACATACAGAGGCAGGTAGAGGCCGGTATATGCCGGTAGAGGCAGTCAGAGGCAGGCGGCAGGCAGAGGCCTGCAGGTAGAGAGAGGCAGAGGCCGGTAGAGGCCTGTAGAGTCCTGTAGAGGCAGGTAGAGGCATACAGAGGTAGGTAGAGGCTGGTATATGCCGGTAGAGGCATACAGAGGCAGGTAGAGACATACAGAGGCAGGTAGAGGCCAGTATATGCCACTAGAGGCATACAGAGGCAGGTAGAGAAATACAGAGGCAGGTAGAGGCCGGTAGAGGCATACAGAGGCATACAGAGCAGGTAGGCAGGTAGAGACATACAGAGGCAGGTAGAGACATACAGAGGCAGGTAGAGGCAGGTAGAGACATACAGAGGCAGGTAGAAGCAGGTAGAGGCATACAGAGGCAGGTAGAGACATACAGAAGCAGGTAGAGGCCATATATGCCGATAGAGGCATACAGGGGCTGGTAGAGAGTGTGTTATAATGTCAAGTATCATAATGCTTTATAACTATTGTTCTCCGTCTGTCTCCATCAGAGGAAACGAACTCTTCAGCAGGAACAGATGAGTTTTCGGTTCAGAGAGAAGATCAAGTCCCAATCCGTCCTCCGCAGGGAGGAGCAGGTACAGAGATAACTTGTCTGTCTCTCCCCCGCTCTACCTACCTGTCTGTGTCTCACCTGTCTGTCTCTCAGTCCCCAGGCTGCGTGTGTTTCTTCTGTGAGGACAGAGTTTACCTGATGGAGCGTTTAAGTGCAGAAAGTTTATTTTTCCATCGCAGCTGTTTCCAGTGTTTCAGCTGCAGGTGCACGCTGAGGCTGGCGGGCTACGCCTTCGACCCACACAGCCGTGAGTACAATAACTATACCTTTATTTTATAATTACTGTTATAACTGTTATTACCATAAGGTTATTTTACCTGTGCACTTTTTAAACATGATCAGCAGGAGCAGCAGCCGTCATGTGAACACCACATGACGGCTTCACAGTGATTTCCCTCCTGATACTCGTTTTCACCATGTGACTGTCACAGTTTAATCTTTCTTTACATATCTTTACTTTATTTTATCTGTAAGAGCTTTCAGTTAAAGAGCCTGAGGCTGAACTCATGACTGCACATAGAGTCTTTGTGTCAAATACGAGACCTTAATGAGAGCTGCAGGGTTTTTTATTATTAATAAATAAATATAATTTATAGACTTTATTATTTATCAAATATAATGTACATACTTTATTATTTAATAGATATAATGTACATACTTTATTATTTATTAGATATAATGTACAGACTTTATTATTTATTAGATATAATGTACAGACTTTATTATTTATTAGATATAATGTACATACTTTATTATTTATTAGATATAATGTACAGACTTTATTATTTATTAAATATAATGTACAGACTTTATTATTTACATTAAATATAATGTACATACTTTATTATTTACATTAAATATAATGTACAGACTTTATTATTTATTAGATATAATGTACATACTTTATTATTTATATTAAATATAATGTACAGACTATTATTTATATTAAATATAATGTACATACTTTATTATTTATATTAAATATAATGTACATACTTTATTATTTACATTAAATATAATGTACATACTTTATTATTTATATTAAATATAATGTACAGACTTTATTATTTACATTAAATATAATGTACAGACTTTATTATTTACATTAAATATAATGTGCAGACTTACTATTATTTGTGTGTGTGCGGAGCAGACTCTGAGCAGCCAATCAGAGCGCAGCGGTCACATGACCACGTGTTTCTTCTTCTCTTGTCTCAGGGAGGTTTTACTGTCTGCAGCACTACGACTCCCGTCTGAGGAGCAGACCCCCCCCACACCGAGCGTCCAGCGTAAGAGAACTTTCTGTCTACTAAAGCTTTAATTATTCAATTTAAACTCAAGAAACATATATTATAGGTGATGTTGTATTCATATATATATATATATGAATACAACATCACCAAAGTTACTTTATTAAAGTAGTAAAGTGCAGCTTTACATCTGGAAGCTTCAGAATTTAACTTTTTAATTCAGTGAAAGTGGAAAATAATATTAATATATAATGTTTTTATGGAGATATTTCAGATAAATATACATAAAGTTGAATCTGAAAAACATAAAAATCCCTTCAGCTTTATATTTAACATGATCAATAGTTACATGTAACATTAGATGGGTGTGTTTGTTTTGTCCACAGGCGTCTCTGGTCCCCTCCCTCTCCTGTGCAGACTCTATGCTCTCTGCAGGGCACCGGCTCTCCTCAGGTGAGCTGGTCACCTGCGTCCTGCTTTCTGTCTCCACACCTGTCCACACTGAGCGTGCTCCTTAAACTGCCGTCACTGTGGGCTTTAGTGTGTGTGTGTTTCTGTGTGTGTCTGTGTGTGTGTGCGGCTGTGTTGGCGTGTTGGCAGTTGCTGTGATGGTGGCGACGCCGGATAGGGACGAGCTAGAGAACCACCGCCGCACTTCGATGAAGGTGGAGACGGAGCTGCAGGAGGAAGAGGAAGAGGAGAAGGCGGAACTGCAGGAGGAGGAAGAAGAGGAGGAGAAGGCAGAGCTGCAGGAGGAGGAAGAGGAGGAGGAGGAGAAGATGGAGCTGCAGGAGGAGGAAGAGAAGGCCGAGCTTCAGGAGGAGGAAGAGGAGAAGGCTGAGCTGCAGGAGGAGGAGCAGGAGGTTTCTGAGGAGACGCTGCACCGCTTCAACCTGAGCATGGACGAGAAGGTGCACAGGTCCAGGTCTGTATGAAGGATCATTAATGCCGGGAAAAATAAAAACATCCTTCTCTGAAATTGTGTGAACTTTGTTTGTGTTTTCAGTGAGGAGGAAGAGGAGGAGGAGGAAGAGGAGGAGGAAGAGAAGGAAGAGGAGGAAGAAGAGGAAGAAGAGGAAGAAGAGGAAGAAGAAGGCAGCAGCGGTCCACATCGCGTGACTTCAGAGGAGGCCAAAGCTTCATGGAGAGAAACTCTCCAGCGACACCTCCACCTGAGAGACGAGCGAGAGGAAGAGGAGGTGGGAAACAGTGAAGTGTCCAGTGACGGTGAGTCTCCTCGGCTTGTTGTGTTGTGCTTTGTATGGCAGCAGATGAATATGGAGCCGGGGGGGAACTCAGACAGATCTCTGAATATTAACCGGCTCCGTAATTCTTCCCTTCTTACGTTCCGTCGTAGTTTAGTGTTGTGATGTTTATGTGCCCCCCCCCCCACCTAGAGGGGGACGACAGCCCCTGGGAGATGGAGGTGATTAAGATGAACTTCACTGCATAACACGACATGAAGCTTTACCAACATGACTTTAATCTGCTGCTGTCTAATACAGGGAGTCTCTAATGATAGATGCTATCCAGGTGCATGATGGGAAATGTAGGATCTATTGTAGACTAGAACTACAAGCTTCAGAGAACTAACGCTGTACAAGGAAACTTTAGAAACGTAAACGTTTACATTAAGAATTAAATAGTTACATTAAAGTACTTCTTGAATTTTAAACCTGTCCCGTGTCTCCCCTCGCTCCTCCCCCTCTCCCTACACTCCCCCCCTCGCTCCTCCCCCTCTCTCTCTCCTCCCGCTCTCCCCACATGGCCCCCCTCGCTCCTCCCCCCCTCGCTCCTCCCCTTCTCGCTCCTCCCCCCCTCGCTCCTCCCCCTCTCCCCACACTCCCCCTCTCGCTCCTCCCCCCACCCTCGCTCCTCCCCCTCTCCCCACGCTCCTCTCTCCTCCCCCCCTTGCTCCTCCCACCTGCGCTCCTCCCACCCTCGCTCCTCCCCCTCTCCCTACACCCCCCCCACTCCTCCCCTCTCCCCACGCTCCTCTCTTCTCCCCCTCTCGCTCTTCCCCCCCCTCGCTCTTCCCCCCCTCGCTCCTCCCCTCTCCCCACACTCCCCCCCTCGCTCCTCCCATCTCCCCACGCTCCTCTCTCCTCCCCCTCTCGCTCCTCCCCCCCTCACTCCTCCCCCTCTCCCCACACGCCCCCCCCTCGCTCCTTTTCCTTTTCCTCTCGTCTCCTCAGCAGCAGGAAGTGACATCACACAATGTGACACACCTCCGTCTGAGACTCCACCCACCGACGACACGCCCTCCACCACCTCCTTCGTCTCCACGCCTGGCTCCGCCCCAGACGACGACGGGGCTCCACCTAGACCTGTCGTTGTCACGGAAACAGCTACCAGGTGCTCGTTTGATGACATCAGCCCCGATCTGCCGCCGAATAAGGGGCCAGATAAAGAGGGGGTGGGGTTATATATAAAGGTGGCAGAGTCTGAGGGGGCAAGGAGGTGGGGGGCAACGGTGCAAGGGGGCGGGGCCACCGCTCTGTGGAGGACCGTGTTCTCTGCAGACAGGAAGGAGAAGAAGAAGACGACGAGGGGCGGGAGTTTAGCTCCAGCCAGTCAGAGCAGAGCTGCAGGTGATGAAGTCAGAAAGGAACGCTTGTGAACAAGGTGATGTCACAGCGGTAATCATTTTTCTTCCTGTCTTCAGGGCTCACAGAAGAGTCTGATCTGGAGTCGGCCGCTCTGCTGCAGAGATGTTCACTGAAACCCAAAAACAACGTAAGAGATTTTCTATCTCAGATAAAAACAGGAACTCCAACGGTTTGTGTTATTCTGGGAATTACAGAATGTAACAACGATATATGTTACAAAAGATTTCATTTAAAAAATCATTAACATTTGAAGTTGTATGCCATAAATAAAAATCAATCAGTTATTAAAGATTTCCTCTTTAATATTTCTGTAAGAGCAGGAATCTTTGCTCAGCGACTATTAAACTGAAGGAAAAGGTAATAACTGGCTTTAAGCACTAATGAAGTCCAATAATGCACCAGGGTCATAAACCTGGGTTTATGTATCAAAGTGTTTTCTCCCGGATTACGGTCACATTTTAAACATGTGGTTAACGTTGCAAAGTGAAACTAAATGACTTGGTTGTGTTTAGTAAACAATGATGTTTTGAGTCTCGGGGGGAATGTCCTCCTATCAGAACCTATACCTGGATCTGACCGGGCCCTGTGGTTCACTAACTATCCTGCACTGATGTTTTTAGCTGCGTCTGGATCTCTCCGACTTGACCACTGAAATCCAGAGAGTCTCAGTAACGGAGGAGGAGAACCAGGAGGTACCTGCTGTGTAGACCAGCAAACTGTAGGACATCTGGTTCAGCTTGTTGTTGTTTAAATTAGAGACTGAATTAATGTCTGTCTGCATTTCTCAACTGACCCAAAACTCCAGACCTGAGACTTGGACTTGACTTCTGAGAGACTTGATACGTTTGTAATATACAAATATCTGTGACAGAAAAGGATGTTTTCAATAAACAAAATGTTTTACTGTAATACTCTTAATCATCTTATCTCCAGGGACTTATCTCCAGAGACTTATCTCCAGTGACTTGTCTCCAGTGACTTGTCTCCAGTGACTTGTCTCCAGTGACTTGTCTCCAGTGACTTATCTCCAGGGACTTATCTCCAGAGACTTATCTCCAGTGACTTGTCTCCAGTGACTTGTCTCCAGTGACTTGTCTCCAGTGACTTGTCTCCAGAGACTTGTCTCCAGTGACTTGTCTCCAGTGACTTGTCTCCAGTGACTTGTCTCCAGTGACTTATCTCCAGAGACTTGTCTCCAGTGACTTGTCTCCAGTGACTTGTCTCCAGAGACTTGTCTCCAGTGACTTGTCTCCAGAGACTTGTCTCCAGTGACTTGTCTCCAGGGACTGGAGTCTCGACTCGCACCAGACTGATTACTCACTTTCGACTTGTAAAAAATATATATGTAAAAGTCTTATCTAGCCAGCTGTTAGCAACCAACATTCAACAGTGGGGTATTTAGTGACATATTTTATGTCGTAGAACAAAATGTGAAAATCTCTTTCAGCTGGTGACCATAGACCTGATTTCAGACATCGAACCAAAAACACCTCCAGACGAGGGAACAGGAAGTGCAGAGATGACTCATTCCTGCAGCTCTGTACTCACCTGGACTAGTCTTGACTTGGACGTGTCCTTGAAGACAGAAATGTTAACAGTATTTTATGCTGCATTCTAGTCAAAGTCAAAGGTCAGATTTCACCAGTTGAAATTTCAAACTTCCGACCTCCAGCTGCACGACACCAAACGTAAACAAAAACATGGCCGTCACAAACTGAGGTTTTTACAGCACTGCAGCCTCCATGCTTTAACAGCATTTTAAATATTTTCCCAAATGACTTTTGTGCAAGAAGAAACTCTTTTTAACCAGATACCTTCTAACTTTGGTAACATAGTAACGGGTTTAACTTTCTGAAAGTATTATTGTAAGTAAAAACAGCCGAATATACTTAACGTTGCCTTTTAGTTCTCGGAGTCGATCAAATCAGTTTCTCCAGTAGGAGGTCGGAGTTGTCTGGAGCGCAGCATTAGTGCAGTGTTTGTTGTTTAAATCACAAATTGTTTTTGTGCTTCATGTCTCTCAGCCGGCCTACGTTCCTCACGCTCTGGCTTTTAATCGAGCGTACGCCTTCAAGGTACACACCGCGTCTTATCAGGTTGGTTTATGGTGAATCCTCCGCTGTGAGGTACTAACGCTGCAGTTTGTGTGGTTTCAGAGACGCTCTCTGAAGGACGCTGCCCGCCTGCCGGACTCTGGCCGACAGTCCTCCTGTCCCACAGAGGTGGTCGGGGTGCTGGTCCAGTCCAAGGAGGATTCGAGTCTGAGCGTGAAGGAGACTATGTTCCTGAGGGGACTGGAGGATGAAGACGAAGACCTGGACGCCAAAATCACCCGCCGAGTTCAGAGAGCTGCGAGAAGGAAGGCCAAAGAAGAACAACTGAAGAGACTGCACAAAGCTCAGGTGAGTTTATACCTGAGGACAGAGACAGACAGGGTTACAGACCAGGTCTACCTGAGGACAGAGACAGACAGGGTTACAGACCAGGTCTACCTGAGGACAGAGACAGACAGGGTTACAGACCAGGTCTACCTGAGGACAGAGACAGACAGGGTTACAGACCAGGTCTACCTGAGGACAGAGACACACAGGGTTACAGACCAGGTCTACCTGAGGACAGAGACACACAGGGTTACAGACCAGGTCTACCTGAGGACAGAGACACACAGGGTTACAGACCAGGTCCATCTAATTCACACATTTCACTTCTATGAGAAACTTATTAGACAAAATATTTTCAGACCAAATGCGATGAGTCCATCGTCTGTCTCTACGAGTCCGTCTGTCTGGCTCAGTGTCCTTGTTGACTAAAGACAACGAACATAAAGACGACGTCCCTTTCCGACACACTTTGTGTTGCACTCTTGGAATAACGAGTGTGTAGAGTTGGCTGTGGGTTTGTTTTAGTAAACAAACGATGATTGTGTGTCGGGGACTTGGTGTAAACGCATAAAATCTAATGGACTGAGACACTCAGACCAGCTGCAGGGCTTTATAATCGTGCATATGTGTATTTTAAAAGAATTCACTAATGCTCTTCTGATATCTTCCCATTTGTTTCACTTATGTTACTTGTAATTTTGACATTTTTTTTCTGGACATATTTCACATTGTTTTTCACATATTTTTCAAATAACTTTGAAATATTTAACGATTCTTTTCACGTGTGTACTGTATCATTTTGTGATATTTTTTTTAAGAGCTCTGTGCAGATGCACAACAGACCAGCTGCAGGTTTTATAATCGTGCATGTTAACATGATTAAAGGTGCTAAACTGCACCGGAAGTGATTTTATAAGAAACGTGTAAATATATTTTTGTTTTCAGATGATCCAGAGACAGCTGCAGCAGGTGGAGGAGAAACAGAGACAGCTGGAGGAGAGAGGAGTGATGGTGGAGAAAGCTCTGAGAGGAGAAGCAGGTACACACACACACAGACACACACACACACACGTTTTGTATTTGAAAGTCATTCCTGTCGACATCTTAATGTAAAATAAACTACTCGTATGTTTTATTGAACCTTCAGATAAAACATCTGAAGTCTTTAGTTGATTATTCACTGACCTGTGTTTCTGTCAGATTATTGGGGAGACTCCCCCGACAGCCAGGACGTGGAGCTTCACCTGGAAGGTAGATTCACCTCCTGACTTCAGATTAAACTTTCAGGGAGAACCTGCACAAACCAGACACAAATAAACGTGTAATTCTCAAAGCATCTCAAAGCTCCTGAGAGATGTACACGTATTTAAATGAGGTGATGCAGACATTTGTCTAACGCTATAAGCCGCACAGTTCTTCTTCTTCTCCTTCTTCTCCTCCTTCTTCTCCTTCTCCTTCTTCTCCTTCTCCTTCTCCTCCTTCTCCTCCTCCTTCTTCTCCTCCTCCTTCTTCTTCTCCTTCTTCTCCTCCTTCTTCTCCTCCTCTCCTTCTTCTTCTCCTTCTTCTCCTCCTTCTTCTCCTTCTCCTTCTTCTCCTCCTTCTTCTCCTCCTTCTTCTTCTCTCCTTCTTCTCCTTCTTCTTCTTCTCCTTCTCTTCTTCTCCTCCTTCTTCTTCTTCTTCTTCTCCTTCTTCTTATTCCTCCTTCTCCTCCATATTCTTCTCCTTCTTCTTCTCTTTCTTCTTCTTTCTTCTTCTCCTTCTTCTCCTTCTTCTTCTTCACCTTCTTCTTCACCTTATCCTTCTTCACCTTCTCCTTCTTCTTCTTCACCTTCTTCTTCACCTCTCCTTCTTCACCTTCTCCCTTCTTCTCCTTCTTCTCCATCTTCTTCTCATTTTTCTTCTCCTCCTCCTTCTTCTCCTTCTTCTCTTCTTCTCCTTCCTTCTTCTTCTCTTCTTCTTCTCCTTTCTTCTCTTCCTTCTTCTCTTCTTCTTCTAGAGGGGAGGAGGCGGGGGAGCGAGGGCGGGAGGGCTCCTCTTCTTCTCTTCTTAGGGGGAGGCTTCGTCTTCTCTTCTCCTTCTTCTCATCTCCTTCTTCTTCTTCTCCTTCTTCATCTCCCTTCTTCTTCTCTTTCTTCTTCTCTTCTTCTTCTCTTCTTCTCTCCTTCTTCTTCTCATTCTCCTTGTTCTTCTTCTCCTCCTCCTTCTCCTTCTTCTTCTTCTCCCCCCCAGGCCTGTGATGTACTGACGTTTACTGCAGTATCCTCTCTGCAGGTCTGGGTAAACTGGATCATCCGGCTCTCATGCAGCAGTGGTTCCAGTTGGTGCAGCAGAAGAACTCTCTGCTCAGATATGAATCTGAACTCATGATATTGTGAGTATCTTTAAATCCAGCAGCATGACTGTGGGGGTCCTGGTCCACCGGAGGAACCATGACTGTGGGGGTCCTGGTCCACTGGAGGAACCATGACTGTGGGGGTCCTGGTCCACCGGAGGAACCATGACTGTGGGGGTTCTGGTCTCAGTCTCGCTGCTCTTCTTCTGTGTTTCAGTGCTCGAGAGTTGGAGTTGGAGGATCGGCAGAGCCGCCTGCAACAGGAGCTTAGAGAGCGGATGGCTGTGAACGGTAACCACTTCCTGTTTCTCATTCAAATCATTAAACGCTGAAGAAAAATATAATTTCATACAATCAGTAACGTGTTTCACTGAAGTGTTGAAGAAAACTTTGTTTCTCTGCGTTAACAGAGACCAAGAATCACAAAACATCTGTTAACAACTAGTGCAGAATAATAAAGTTCATTTATCTGTGTGTGTGTGTGTGTGTGTGTGTGTCTCTCTCTCTCTCTCTCTCTCTCTCTCTCTCTCTCTCTCTCTCTCTCTCTCTCTCTCTCTCTCTCTCTGTCTCTGTCTCTGTCTCTGTCTCTGTCTCTCTCTCCGTCTCCGTCTCTGTCTCTGTGTGTGTGTGTGTGTGTGTGTGTGTAGACCACCTGAAGCAGGAGTGGCAGCTGCTGGAGGAGCGTCTGGTTCTGGAGGAGATGCTGCAGGTGGTGCAGCAGAGAGACTCTCTGGTGGCTCTGCTGGAGGAGCAGAGGCTGCAGGAGGACCAGGACCTGGGGGGGGTCATCGTAAGCCGGGGGCTGGGACTCAGCTGGACCTGAACCTGAAACTGGACTTTGGGGTTGATATGAAAACAGAAGAACTCTGTTCTCCAGTTTTGGACCCGATCCGAAGTGGACTCGAGGAGAATGGACCCAAACCAGACGTAATGAACTGCAGAGCTGATCATCAGTACAGAACACACACACACACACACACACACACACACACACACACACACACACACACACACACACACACACCGGTGTCCTGACTCCTCGAGCATCATCGCCTCTTTTACAACTTTCCTTCTCGTGTTTTATCCATAAACACAATCGCTGTGTGACATTAATACCTGAATGCGTTTCCACGGTGACACCTTCTTTAGTCCCGCCTCTGCAGAGCTGATTGGTCAGAGAAAATCGTCACCAGGTTTTTAATCAGTAAAGTAACGTCTAGAGTCTATAAACTTACATCATATTAATCTTGTGTTTACTGATTTAGCATCAGAAAGCTTTGAGGTGATGAACTTGTGATGTTTATTTTCCAAACGTTCAGTATTAAACTTTAATGTTGAGAACCATCAGCTGCCTTCTGATTTATAACGTTTCATTATATAAAATCATCTTTCTTAATGTAAGTATCTTAATGTGATTCTGACTTTATATCTTGTTTAATAAAGAATTTACTTCTAATTTATGAGCCGTTTCTTCTTCTACAATTTTTATTTTGACATAACCTTTTATGACAAACCGTACTATAATATAAATGTTAATATTGAATAAATGCTCAACATTAATGTAGTCTTGAATACGACTGTTTCTTCTTCTCCTCCTCCCCCTCACCTCCCTCTTCTTCTCCCCCCCCTCCCTCCCTCTCCTGCTTCCTCTTTAGTGGTCTGTGCTGTAACGCTTCCTGTTGCTTTATGTTAACGGTCGTTGGCAGTGAAATGCTTTTATTATATAGATATAGATCTATATAGATAGATTATAGATTGATAGAGATGATAGATAGATTAATTGATAGATAGATGTATGATAGATATAGATCAATAGATAGATGATAGATTAATGGATAGATAGATGATAGATATTTGACATTTTCCTGGATTCATCCAAACTTTCTCTTTTTCAACACATCATTTCTGTCAAATGTTGTATTTGTACTATGTTGTTTATCCTGTACACACGACATCTATTGCATGTCTGTCCGTCCTGGGAGAGGGATCCCTCAGTCTCTCCCTGAGGTTTCTTCCATTTTTCCCCCTTTAATTTTGGGGTTTCTTTTAGAAAGTTTTTCCTTGTGCGATGCAAGGGTCTAAGGACAGAAGGTCTAAGGACAGAAGGTCTAAGGACAGAGGGTCTAAGGACAGAGGGTGTCGTAACCTGTACAGTCTGTAAAGCACACTGAGACAAATGTATAATTTGTGATATTGGGCTATACAAATACATTTGATTTAGATAGATCATTCACATTGAAGCTGTTAGTTTACTCATTAATTAAATTAATTTTACATCCTGAAGTGTAATCAGACAGAAACCTAATTTTAATAAGTCAGATGTTAAACATGTTGTAATGAAACAGTTTCCTTCAGACACGTTTTATTTCTTCAGCCTTGACAAAGAAAAGAGCAGAGATGTTGAGTTTTGCAATAACGGTGGTTTCGTAACGTAAGAATAGCAGAAGCTTCATATTGATGGTGTCCAGATGATATTATCTAATGTGTATATCAATGTTTCATCTGGTAATATCCCTTCGGTCAAATTTTTATATATATATATATATATATATATATATATATATATTTTTAAAGACATGTTGCTTGACAGATTCCTGTAATGATTAATGCGTATGAAAAGAGTTTCTGGTGTCACAGGCTGGTGGTGTTGCCGGCGTCCACCTTCAGGTCCTTGGCGACCAGCCCGGCGGTGACCGGGTGCATCGCAGTTCGCTGAGCCAGAAACACTCGGACTGCTTCGTCACGAAACTTGTCAAAGTTGAACACCTCTCTGTGGAAAGAGCACAAATACCCAGAGTCACACAGAACCGCCGTAAATCATTTTCAACAGGTAACAAACGTGATTTCAAATTACTTGAAGAGCGGTCTGGTGAACTTCATCCGGCCCTGATCCGTCGCCATCTTCATCGCCATGGGAACCGCCTCCTCCCACCTAGAGCGCACGCACATCCTGAGCCACCTGACGGAGAACAGCCAGCACTTTCATCAGGGTCACGTCGTAACTGAGAATAACGTCGTATTTGAAGCAGGAGGCTGGCAGGGACTCTTACCTGAAGCGGATCTCTGCGTTCATGCTGGCGTTGAGATCGTAAACCTCCTGCATCTTCTTCACGTGAGTCAGAGGAAGAGCATCCTTCAGGGAAAAACAGGAAGGTAAAGAACACACAGACGATATTAGATTACTGGATTAAAGCTTTGGTCTATGAAATGTCCGTCCCAGCTCCTCAGTCCTGACGTCTTGATATTCACTTCAATATAAAACAGATTTGCAGCTGAAAAAAGACTTTAAAGATTAATGGAAGATTTACTTCCTCCTGCAGCAGGAGGGACAGGAACTCGATGACCTGGTGGGACGTCAGCGTCTTCACATCGGATGCTTTAAAGCTGCTCAGGTCTTGCTCTTTGGCCTGAAAATAAATAATAATAATAATAATAATAATAATAATAATGAATAAAATAATAGCGCAGGTCCTGCTCTTTGGCCTGAAGTTAGTAAATAATAACAACACGTCTCACCTTGATCCACCTCTGGCTCAGAGCAATGCAAGCGTCGGCCAGTGTGGTGTCGTACCTGAGAACCAAATAGAGAACCATCAGATCTAAAGACTGAAAGACGGAAAGACGGACAGGATCCACTCACTGAGGTTTGACTGGAGGCATCCCAGGAGTGTACATCCAGGAGTCCCAGGCCACCTTGTTCAGGATGTCCACCTGTGAAGAGATAAGATCACCTTTATTAATCTGCGGGGAAGACAAACACACAGCTACCTCCTCAAGGACTTCTTAACTAAACAAGTTCTTTGAGAATTAAGTTTCTAACATTAGACAGGACTAAGGCTAAATAAATAGCTGACTACACAGTGAATGCGGAGCATCAGGTGAGTCTCACCTTGTCCTTGAAGTAGGTGAACAGGAAGTTCTTCCACTCGTCTGTGGTGACGCTGCCGTACGCAAACATCTGGATGTACGACTTCACAAAGCCCATGAACACCTCTGGAGAAAAACAAAGAGACAGGTGAGTGTGATGCATTCAGGTGTCTGAAAGTATGTGTTGTACTCTGTGGTGTCTTCAGGTGCTCAGTGATACCTGGCCCCCCCAGCAGCTCCTCCAGGTGGTACAGCAGAGCGAACCCTTTCTCGTAGGGCACCGAGGAGAAGGCGTCATCGGGGTCAACATCCTGCAGGCTGGGGACGAGGTTGGTCAGAGGGTTGTTGGCTCCAAACGTGTTCACCTGAGAGAAGACTGACAGGTGAGAAACTGACATTCAGGTCCTGGTTCTGGTTCAGGTTCAGGTCCAGGTCCTCACCGAGTCCTGCAGGTCCTTCCATCCCCCCATGGCTTTAAACTGTCGGAACTGCTCGCCGTCCATGGACCTGCCGATCATCCTCTCCAGGTACACTGTGTGACCCTCGTTCAGCCTGAACACATTAATACATAACTATATATAAATACATTAAAAATAAATAAATGTATTTATTAGGGCTGTCGAATTAGTGCGTTAATTTAGATTAATTATCTGACTCTTTACGTCACGACGCAGCGCGGCCACAGCAGCCTTGTCAACACCATGAAGTGGATGAGAAAACGTTACTTGGCCCAGTGAATGAAACTCCCGGATCCATCCATCCATCACCGCAAAGCACTGAGCAGCTAGCTCAGAGCTAGCTAGCACCGCCTCTGATGTTAAAGTGAGTGACCTGTCTCTCGATCAGGTGTTCAGAGGCAGCATGAGTCGGTCTACCTGAGACACATTAACGTCGGTCTACCTGAGACACATTAACGTCGGTCTACCTGAGACACATTAACATCGGTCTACCTGAGACACATTAACATCGTCTACCTGAGACACATTAACGTCGTCTACCTGAGACACATTAACGTCGGTCTACCTGAGACACATTAACGTCGGTCTACCTGAGACACATTAACGTCGGTCTACCTGAGACACATTAACGTCCGTCTACCTGAGACACATTAACGTCGTCTACCTGAGACACATTAACGTCGTCTACCTGAGACACATTAACGTCGGTCTACCTGAGACACATTAACGTCGTCTACCTGAGACACATTAACATTGTCTACCTGAGACACATTAACGTCGGTCTACCTGAGACACATTAACGTCGGTCTACCTGAGACACATTAACGTCGATCTACCTGAGACACATTAACGTTGGTCTACCTGAGACACATTAACATCGTCTACCTGAGACACATTAACATCATCTACCTGAGACACATTAACATCATCTACCTGAGACACATTAACATCATCTACCTGAGACACATTAACATCATCTACCTGAGACACATTAACGTCGGTCTACCTGAGACACATTAACGTCGGTCTACCTGAGACACATTAACGTCGGTCTACCTGAGACACATTAACGTCGGTCTACCTGAGACACATTAACATCATCTACCTGAGACACATTAACGTCGGTCTACCTGAGACACATTAACGTCGGTCTACCTGAGACACATTAACGTCGGTCTACCTGAGACACATTAACGTCGGTCTACCTGAGACACATTAACATCATCTACCTGAGACACATTAACATCGGTCTACCTGAGACACATTAACATCATCTACCTGAGACACATTAACATCGGTCTACCTGAGACACATTAACATCGGTTTACCTGAGACACGTTAACGTCGGTCTACCTGAGACACAGAAAGGAAAGAGGAGACCCTGCCCGGAGGAAGCCCGGGGCCCCTGTCTGGAGCCAGGCCCAGAGGGAGGGCCCGACAGCGAGCGCCTGGTGGCCGGGTTTGCCACGGAGCCCGGTCAGGCACAGCCCGAAGAAGCTACGTGGTGCCTCCCATCCATCCATCCTGTGGGCCCACCACTCATGGGAAAAACCGCTGGGGTCGGGTGCGCTGTCACACGGGTGGCAGTGATGGTCAGGGACCTCGACGGACCAGACCCGGGCAGCAGAGGCTGGCTCTGGGGACGTGGAACGTCACCTCTCTGTGGGGGAAGACTCTGGACAGACCTGGTAAACCCAAACGGGTAGTGCGGGTGAACTGGGAACGTCTGGAGGAAGCCCCTGTCCTGAGGATCTTCAACTCACACCTCCGGCGGAGCTTTTCAGACATCCCTCTGGAGGTTGGGGGCATTGAACCTGAGTGGGCGATGTTCAAAACCTCTATTGCTGAAGCTGCGGTGATGAGCTGTGGTCTCAAGGTCTTAGGTGCCTCAAGGGGCGGTAACCCTCGAACACCGTGGTGGACCCCGGTGGTCAGGGAAGCCGTCCGACTGAAGAAGGAGTCCTTCCGGGTTATGTTATCCGGGAGGAAACAGTTGCAGGGTACCGAAGGACTAGAAGGGCGGCAGCCTCTGCCGTGTCAGAGGAAAAGCAGCGGGTGTGGGAGAAGTTCGGAGAAGGACTTTCGGTCGGCACCAAAGTGCTTCTGGAAAACCATCCGGCACCTCAGGAGGGGGAAGCGAGGAACCATCCAAGCTGTGTACAGCAAGGGTGGGACCCTGCTGACTTCAACTGAGAAGGTTATCGGCCGGTGGAAGGAGCACTTTGAGGAACTCCTGAATCCGACTAACACGCCCTCTATGGTAGAGGCAGAGCTGGAAGCTGATGGGGGATGATCGTCAATTTCCCTGATGGAAGTCACTGAGGTAGTCAAACAACTCCACAGTGGCAAAGCCGCAGGGGTTGATGAGATCCGTCCAGAAATGCTGAAGGCTTTGGGTGTTGAGGGGCTGTCTTGGTTGACACGCCTCGTCAACATTGCGTGGAAGTCTGGGACAGTGCCTAGGGGTTGGCAGACCGGGGTGGTGGTTCCCCTATTTAAAAAGCGGGACCAGAGAGTGTGTGCCAACTACAGGGGTATCACACTTCTCAGCCTCCCTGGTAAAGTCTACTCCAAGGTACTGGAAAGGAGGGTTCGGCCGGTAGTCGAACCTCTGATTGAAGAGGAACAATGCGGATTCCGTCCTGGTCGTGGAACAACGGACCAACTCTTCACTCTCGCAAGGATCCTGGAGGGGGCCTGGGAGTATGTCCATCCGGTCTACATGTGTTTTGTGGATCTGGAGAAGGCGTATGACTGGGTCCCCTGGGTGATACTGTGGGAGATGCTGCAAGAGTATGGGGTGAGGGGGTCACTTCTGAGGGCCATCCAACCTGAGGATCTCATCGCTGCTCTTTGCAGATGATGTGGTCCTTATAGCATCATCGGTCTGTGACCTTCAACAGTCACTGGATCGGTTCGCAGCCGAGTGTGAAGCGGTTGGGATGAGGATCAGCACCTCAAAATCTGAGGTCATGGTTCTCAGCAGGAAACCGGTGGATTGCCTACTCCAGGTAGGGAATGAGCCTTTACCCCAAGTGAAGGAGTTCAAGTACCTCGGGGTCTAGGAGAATCGGAGCAGCGGGGGCGGTACTACAGTCACTTTACCGCACCGTTGTGACGAAAAGAGAGCTTTGCCTTCTGCCTCAGCTACCTACCGGTCGATTTTCGTTCCTACCCTCACCTATGGTCATGAAGGCTGGGTCATGACCGAAAGAACGAGATCACGGGTACAAGCGGCCGAAATGGGTTTTCTCAGACGGGTGGCGTCTCCCTTAGAGATAGGGTGAGAAGCTCAGCCATCCGTGAGAGACTCGGAGTAGAGCCGCTGCTCCTTTATGTTGAAAGGAGCCAGTTGAGGTGGTTCTAGTAAGGATGCCACCTGGGCGCCTCCCTAGGGAGGTATTCCAGGCACGTCCAGCCGGGAGGAGACCCCGGGGAAGACCCAGGACTCGGTGGAGAGATTATATCTCCTCACTGGCCTGGGAACGCCTCAGGATTCCCCAGTCGGAGCTGGAGGATGTGGCCCGGAGAAGGGAAGATTGGGGTTCCTTACTCGAGCTGCTGCCCCCGCGACCCGATCCAGGATAACTGGTAGACGATGGATGGATGGATAGATACCTGAGACACGTTAACATCGGTCTACCTGAGACACATTAACGTCGGTCTACCTGAGACACATTAACGTCGGTCTACCTGAGACACATTAACGTCGGTCTACCTGAGACACATTAATAGTATTGAAATAAAAGACATGTTGACAGTTTATAATGCTACTCATTGATTCATCTTCTAAATACATTTGAATATTTTGAAATGCTTCTGATATATGAGATTCATTTAGATTAATTAATCACAAAGCTTGTAATTAGATTAATTTTTTTTAATCACTTGACAGCCCTAATAAATATTTGTACATAAATGTATTTATATATAAATATGTATCATTTACCAGAAGTGTTCCCAGGTCTTGTTGGTCACCAGGTTCCCGGTCCAGCTGTGGGAGATCTCATGAGCGATCACCTGACAGGAAGATATGAACACATGAACAGGTGTGAACGAGTCAGGTGTGAACAGATGTGAATATATGAACAGGTATGAACAGGTGTGAACAGGTGTGCACAGGTCAGGTGTGAACAGACTTTTATACTCACATTAGACAGAGACTTGTCTCCTGCCTGTGGAGAGACAGACAGTAAACAGCTGAAGATAATACTAAAATATGAATATATGTGTATATATATACACACACACACACACACTGTATGTGTTAGTCTGTGTATACCAGCAGTGTGGGTGTGGCGAAGGTCAGGCAGGGGTTCTCCATGCCTCCGTAGGGGAACGATGGAGGAAGAACCAGGATGTCGTACTGACCCCAAACATACGGCCCAGCGAGCTCCTCGGCCGTCTTCAGCATGGTCTCCGTCTGTTGAAGTATTTATGTTGAAGTATTCATGAATGTACTATACTGTGACGTTTTAGTGATTTATTTTACAACATACCATTTCTACTACTTAACTATAATATATATAACTCCACGTAATCTTTTCAACTCGCTGATCTACGACTTTATAAGATAAACGACGACGTGCTATATGCAACGGCCCCACACAACTTCTGAGAACACTATTTTCCCGCGGTCCTTGAAGGTATCCCAGACGACTAGATTCAGAGCAGCTGGTCCGAGCGCTACAGAGTCGCTCTCTCTTCGCCTGGACTCATCCCGCTTCATCACGCGCACATTACTCGTGTTACTCACAGACACATTCCATATTTGTGCATATTTCTTTATTTGTTTACAATAAATACATTTAATTTACCAGCATCCGTTGTGTGCGATGAATCGTTTACGACTTTTCTTTCGACATCCTGTACTATGATTGGATGATTTAATGACATGCTGTACTATGATTGGATGAATATATGAATGTGTACGTTATAATAATCACATGAATGATTCAAACAGGAAAGTGTTTGTTGTGACTCACTTCAGAAAACTCGAACGCGGCTTTATCCACAAACTCTTTCTCAGACCAGACTCTCGTCCTTGGCCCGATTTCCCTGTCAGCCAATCAGAGGACAGAACAGTGTTTACCTGCTGCAGGTGACATTATATTAAGGATGTTAACAACATTAACTGTACAGGTGAGAGTACCTGCTCTCCAGAGCTCCAACCACGATGGCTATCAGGTATGAAGGCATGGGCACCTGAGGACAAACATTCATCAGCTTTAAACGTCGTCACCAAACCTAACAGCCTCCGACGGGTTAATAATATCTGACTCAGATTTATTCTACACATCACAGGATCGCCTACAGGAAGGACAAAAAACATGCATAAAAATAAAACATTAAAAAGTTCAATTCAGAGAAAATATTCAAGTCAGAATTTTCAGAATAAGTCAGAATTTCCAGAATAAAATTAAATAAATAAATACAAAATGTAAATTATTCTTATCAGTTTGATAAAGTAAACTTTCACTCAAAATCACATTAAAACAGTTTTTATATGTTTCAGTGTTATTCATCAGTTCATCATCAGTATTATAAAAGAGTTCTACACTGATCAGTAAATTAAGAAAATATAATAAATATTCACATTTTAAAATATAACCTTAAAAGGACTTATTGATAAATCCTCATTTATCTGAAGTCTTATATTTTTTATCTTTTAGTCTAAAATGTTTAAATGCGTCTCAGTATTAGTTCAGGACACTTTATTTTACAGCTCAAATATATTATGATTCCTGGAAAGAATAAATGTAGATATTATCAACATAATTAAAGCGTAAACATGTGCAACTACAGTTCTGTGCTGGTAAATAAAGAGTAGAAGAAGAGCTCCTGACCGGCTGTCTGAACCTGTAGATGATGCGCTCTCTGTCCAGAGGATCCACTTCCTGTCCGTCTCTCATCGCACTCATCACCGCCACCAGGTCTTTAGGGACCGACACCTGAGAGACAAAACACAGGGCACATGTAGAATCAGCACACCTGAGAGACAAAACACAGGGCACAAAGAGAGACAAAACAAAAGTGTGTGTGTGTGTTACCTGAGCGTAGTAGGTGAGTTTGGCAGACGGACTGTCCTGACAGGGAACCATACTCCTGCAGTGATGAGCCTGCAAAACAAGAAGAAGAAGGTGAAGAAGAAGGAGAAGAAGGTGAAGAAGAAGAAGAAGGAGAAGAAGAAGGAGAAGAAGAAGGAGGTGAAGAAGAAGGAGGTGAAGAAGAAGAAGGAGAAGAAGAAGAAGAAGAAGGAGAAGAAGGAGAAGGTGAAGAAGAAGAAGGAGGTGAAGAAGGAGAAGGAGAAGTAGAAGTAGAAGGTGAAGAAGAAGAAGGAGAAGAAGAAGGTGAAGAAGAAGGTGAAGAAGAAGAAGGTGAAGAAGAAGGTGAAGAAGAAGAAGAAGGAGGAGAAGGAGAAGAAGAAGAGGAAGGAAACATTTGAAATCAGACGGTTTGAGGGTTTTTGATGTAGAAACTTCTCCCGTCTCTAAATGTCACAACTTTAACTGAACTCTGAACCACATTTAAACTTTAATGATGTGACGATTATAATAATAATAAACACTTTGTTCAAACAAACCAGCAAATATTCACATTTTTCTCTAAATATTTTCTGAGGATCTACTAAATATTATAAAACAAAAATAAACTTTAATGTTATAAAACTTTATTTAGAGTAACAACTAAGAGCTAAATCAGTTATTCAGAAACACAATAATTCATTTGTTCCTTGTTCATGAGATTATAGTGCAAATAAAGAAAATACATTTCATGGGTTTTTAATTATCATTAAAATAATATTTATTATAATTCTCATAGTTTTATATTTAAAAGATATATATGAAGCTGCTCAGTGTTCTGCTCACCTGACACTGGCTGAACAGGTACGGCTGTTTCTTGCCGGCAGTCTGTTCCGGTGAGAGCCACTGCAGCGCCGACGCAGACGGAGACGTCTCATAGGTCACCTCCACGATCACGTGCTGCCCTCTGATTGGTCAACACAAACATGTTAACTGCATCTTATTTTGAAAAGACTCCTTAGGAGGAAGAGGCGCAGGGCTCACCTGGAGAGGTCAAAGGGCAGCGTGATGTCCAGCGGCGTCCCCTTGAAGCTGTGTTTAGGGCCCATCGTAAAGCGGGCCGCTTGTCCGTTAGCGTTCACTGACACGATCTGCAGGTCTCTGGTGTCCAAAGTCTGCGGCAGATTAAAACCCACTTTTACTAATGAGGTTCTGAGAGTAATGTCAGAGCTGCTGAGTCAGCGTTTAGGAGCAAACAGACCTGCAGATAAAAACTCACCTGTCGCCCTCTAAACTCCGTCTACACACCTGGACTGTCAAAGTGCAACATAATACAACCCCGAGAAGTTCCAAAATCTAAATCCACGTCACACCAACCTCCATTAAAAACACAGCAATTTACAGGTGGTCTGCTCAAAACGACTTAAACACATAATAAAGTAAATGTTATGAATCGGTAACTGCTAGTGGAAGAAATCTGCATTTTCAATAAGCGCCGGGAATTAATTATCAAAAATGTTTTGCCTGCAAGATACATTTTTGTAAAAGAGTGAAAATAAAAACTAAATATTTCTGCACAAAACTAATACTTCTAAAAACCGCGTCGCAGTAACTTTCACGTTAATTAAGATATAAGTACATATAGTATATTATTTTATTGTAATTTTCTTCTAATCTATTAATTACTTGCTTTTAAATGGAAATATTAATAAAGAATAGTCACGTTGGTTATGCAGATTTAAAGCATCTATAAAGGATTTTAAAGACTTTATATCAAACTTTTATAAATCAATAAATGTGTAACAGACTGATTTCTATGTTGATTAATCCTGAGCACATTAAACTCACGAGGTCACGACAAACTTTATTCACAAACTGAGCAACTTAAAGATTCCTTGATTATGTCTAATACTAATATTATATATAATATAGTATAGTCACATCTAAAGGATTTAAATAAGTATTCAAGTGTTTACAGCTCACTCTGTTCATTAAACTGCAAAGTGAAACTTGTTTCATGTCCAACAACTGAGGTGCAGTTAATATTTCAGACTTTATAATGTCAAAGTTCACACAATGAATTACATCCGTAGGTTCAACTCCATTTAAAGTGTCCTTCCATAAACAATATGTACAGAGTTAAAGATTGATTCAATTAACCGACACATGAGGTTGATTGTTTTAAAGTGACATCTAAATTATTTTAAAAACATATTTTATACATTTCTGAAAAATGTAATTATAATTTAACATTGACGGGCAAATTATGTTAACTAATCATTTACACAGTAAAGTACGTCAGAAGGAGATCAGTGAGCACGTACATCTACAGTATATTATTATTATTATTATTATTATTATTATTATTATTATTATTATTATTATTATTATACGAGTTAGATTACAGACCAGACTACATGTACTTATCACAGTTTTGTATTGACCCCTTCAGGGACCATCCACACGGTTTGAAATGATAGAACGGAATGAAGCCAGTTAGCTTTGAAGCTAACGCAGAGGTGCAGCGGAGCAGAGTACCGGGTCTGTTAACGGAAACGTTACCAGAACATTGAGTCGGTCCTGGAGAACCTCCACGGTGAGCGCCACTTTGCCTTTGATCACGTGCCGGACGAAGTCCACGTGCAGCGTCAGGTTCAGGTGCTTGGTGACGCTGCGGGAGACGGAGGAGAAGGAGCACGGGTCCGACATAGTGGCTGTCCGGTAACAACGGAGAGACTGAACCACACACTCACATACACCCGTTTATCAACCGGAACACGCCCAACACACATCCGGCACCAGCCATTCAAAATAAGAGGTGTTGCATGTACGCATGCTTTTATTTTGATAAAAAGTTGATATATAAATGATTTTTTTTATAAATTAACGGATGATGACATCGACGGATTATTGTATTAATAGAAGTATATTTTTAATTTATTATATATTACCGACAGCTGTTTTGAAAGCACCATTTTAAAAATCGAATCAAATCAAATTTATTTGTATAGCCCAATATCACAAATTATACATTTGTCTCAGTGTACTTTACAGACTGTACAGGTTACGACACCCTCTGTCCTTAGACCCTCTGTCCTCAGACCCTCTGTCCTCAGACCCTCTGTCCTTAGACCCTCTGTCCTCAGACCCTCTGTCCTCAGACGCTCTGTCCTTAGACCCTCTGTCCTCAGACGCTCTGTCCTTAGACCCTCTGTCCTCAGACCCTGTCCTCAGACCCTCTGTCTGTCCTCAGACCCTCTGTCCTTAGACCCTCTGTCCTCAGACCCTGTCCTCAGACCCTCTGTCCTCAGACCCTCTGTCCTCAGACCCTCTGTCCTTGGACCCTCTGTCCTCAGACCCTGTCCTCAGACCCTCTGTCCTCAGACCCTCTGTCCTCAGACCCTCTGTCCTGACCCTCTGTCATTAGACGCTCTGTCCTTAGACCCTCTGTCCTCAGACGCTCTGTCCTTAGACCCTCTGTCCTCAGACCCTGTCCTCAGACCCTCTGTCCTCAGACCCACTGTCCTCAGACCCTCTGTCCTCAGACCCTCTGTCTTTAGACTCCAGATATCTGTGATGTTAATTTTCAGAGGTTAAAAAGTAAAAACAGATTTGAACGGTATGATGAATAAAACAGAAGAAGCAGAAAGAACACAAAGTCACAAAGAACAACATTTATTTTCTTCAACATCTGTTTTTCTAAGTTACAACATCTGGAACAAACACACTCACTGACAAACTAAATAAACTTTTAGGAGATATTTTCAGTTTGAGGAAGGAAATCTTGAAATAAAGCCGTTCTGTCTTCATGTTTCCACACACAGTAATATATATTAATAACATAAAGGAACGCAGCACAGTGAATCCACCATCACTGTACAGAGAGACAACAGGTCCATCACACCGTTTATCGGAAGTCCTCTGCGGAGAACATGCCCTTGGCGCGGCGCAGGATGGAGTCCTTGGACGCATCGTACGGATGCTCTTTGGACGGGATCTCAAGCACCGCCGGGATGGACTGCATGTGGCCATCGATGGCGTGCCGGATCATCTCGGCGATGAACTGGTTAATGAGGATGATGCCGATGTCGTTTCGAGCCAAGAAGCTCCTGCAGGGAAGACAGAGTAGATTCACCAGACTTCATTCAAAGTTCTATCAATTTAACTTTCCTGTTGATCTTGTAATAATACTTTTTTAATGTGACAAATGTTCAGACATTGGCTCCTGGTGAATTCATTACATCAGGCCTTGATTCAATTAATATCAAAATGATGGCTGATGATAAAATATGGTTGATGTAATGGTTGGTTAGTCCCACCACATCCAATGTACCATTCTGTTGATCTCGGTAAATGTGCATTTAGTAGAACAGTAAAAGTTTATATATTTTAAGTATTGAGAGAAGCTACTGGTGAGTCATTTAACAGTTGATCCCTGATGATTCAAAATATTTTAGTTAACTTTTACAATGAATAAATAGATACGCAAAACTTTAAATTGCTTGTTTGTTGAACAGGGTTTGGTTTTAGTTTAAGATTTAAGTCACAGTACAGAACATGATGATCCACCAGACAAAACTTTAACACTTACGAAATCACTAATAAAAAGGTTTAATTTAGTATTATTTGTCGCTAGCTGGATTATTTAAATGCTGATTTAACATTTGGCATGTAGTATTTAAAATATTTTCAGTTCAATTCAAAAAGGAAGAGGGCAGACAGGCAGACCCGAAAGATCCCATACCACACTCCAGTCAAAATACAACCAACTTTAAATCACAAATAATCCTGGAGAAATGTGAATTCAGCGTTTAGAAAATCATAAAGAGGTTAATATCTGATGATAGCTGGATTATGTAAATGCAGATTGATATTTGGTTCCTCTTGATTCAATTATTTTCAGTCAGAGAAATCAACGAGTTCATATCCAAGTAAAGCTTTAAATTAAATGATTTTTGAACGGAGCTTGGTGCAGAGTCTGTATTGATGGAGGTTCTTACTTGAAGGTCTCTTCGATCTCCGTGATGCTCGTGTCCTTCTCCACCACCAAGAAATTCGGTTTCCGGTTCTTGTTGAGCTCACCGATCCCACCGAGCAGGAAGCCGGTGCACGTGTCTTCATCACCGATCACGGCGATCAGTTTCCCGCGGCCGGCCATCACGAATCTTCAGGTATTTTTAAGATTTAACGGAGAAAAGAGAAAATTCAGCTTCTCTGCTTACAGAGGATCACGTGAGGAGGTCAGCTGACCGGCACTTCCGCTTCTTGCTTCTTCTGTGACGCAAACAAAACACAAATAAAAAGTAAACAACAAATCTATAATCAATTATTGGTCTTAAACTAAACTAGAAAAGATATCTGGATATTATTTTTTATTAAACACATTTTTTAAAACTCGTTAATAAAATCAGGCTAGATTAAAACAATGACGTCATGATCAGACCACAACATGCTACCTTCAGGTGCTCATCGTAAATCTCAATTTCAAAATTTACTTTGTCACAAATACAAACGTTTTAATCACGTTTTTGATATTGTGTTCGAAAGTCTTATTCACAAGTTTTCCCTTTTTGATTTCCATGTATTTATCAATTTTGTATTTCTTGTTTTTGCTTATTCTATTTTTCTTCTTGTAAAGCACTCTGTAACATATTTTAAAAAGGGCTATATAAATGAAGTTTATTATTATTATTATTATTATTATTATGATTTTGTTACTAATACCTGCACTTTATCTAATGTTGTTTCATTCTTAATTTTTCATTAATTTAAGATGTTTTTCTCATCATTGCTGGGCTCAAAAATATTGTTACAGTTGTGGATGTGACAGTGCAAACTGTAATTATAACTTCTTCTTTTTTTAGATACTTTGTGTCTTTATTACAGTGAAGCCTAAAGTACCAGTATTATTAATTATAATTTATATATTATAATTCATGTAAAGCACTTTGTAACATTGCTTTTTTTTAAGTTCTCTATAAATAAACCATATAATTATTATTATCACTATTTTTATTATAATACACCTAAGTTGATGAAACCTCTTGAAGTCAAATGAATTGCTCTTTTATAATATGTGTCAATTTTCAGCTTATTTAAAACATCTTTATTTTTTCTTTGTTTTTCCGCTAAATTAAGTTTTGTTTAAAAAATAAATAAAAAAGGAAAGAAAGCTAGATACTGGAGAAGGACGCTTGACCGCTCATGTGTTGATGTGTAAATTCTGACAGTACTTGAAGGCCTCAACAGTCACGTGAAGAATCACGTGAAAGGCGGAGACGCAGTAGCTTAACTCCAATTTGTAAAAACAGAAGAAGAAGAATGGTAGGTTCTCTAATGTTTGTTTTTTGTCATCATCTTTATCAAATTGAATGAGCTCACAGAGCGACGTTTGAGTGACTCGGACTTTACAGTCTCCGAATTCATTGTATTTAGCCTGTTAGCATTAGCTAGTTAGCATTAGCCTGTTTCTCGGCGTGACCCGGTCTGTTTACAGACGACAGCGACTCTGACTGCGGGTCTGGAGCGGATCCCGGATCAGCTCGGGTACCTGGTCATCAGCGAGGACGGAGTCCTGGCCGTAAGTGTCAAACTCTATTCAACTTTCTGTCTTTTTAATACTCTGTGGGTACTGGTAAATCTGCACCTAAAATACACATTATGAATTGGTAACAGCTACTGGAGAATGTAGCATTGTTGATTATTTATATTTTACATTTAGTCCGAGATGATCAAAAATATTATCTGTCAAGTTCTATAAGGAATTAGTAGAGAAGACATTTTTAATTGCTCAATGTTTGAATGGAGTTTGGTATTAGGATTAGTTGTGTCACAGTACCCAAAACACACGTTTCATATAAATAAATAGATAAGAAAGTGTTAAATTGTTTGGATTTTGAATAGACTTTGGTGTATAGTATGCCATACATAATCAGGATATTTTTATGAAGTTTCAGTTTCTAATGTCAGTCTGCAGGTGAGCTGGAGAACGATGAACTCACAGCAGGTGTGATGATGCAGATGGTTCGGACTGCCTGTCGCTTCCGGTTACCGGGAGCAGCCGAGCCGCCCTTCAAACGCATGTCAGGTAACGTTGTTATTTTATTATTAAGACATTTAACCAGCTACGTCACCTGTCGTCACCTGTCGTCACCTGTGTCTCTCCTCAGTGATCCTGGAGGACTTCGTCTACACGGTGACGGTTTCTGGTCAGAAAGTGTTTGTGGTCAAACGTCAGAACAACCAGCAGGAACCAATCAGCGTGTAGCGCCGGACACAGGAAGTGAAGCGGAGGTCAAAGGTCATCAGATCTGCAGCTGGACGCGTTTCTAACTTGGCTCGTGTTTTATGTTTGAAAGTGTATTTAACTGAATAAAATGAATCTTTAATTATTTAAATGTTTACCTATCGTGCTGTGACTGAGTCTGTTAAATATTATTCTAAGTATTATCAGCCTGTGTGCTTCACGTGACTTTTAAAACTTATTTTAAGAACTATAAAAAAAATTTAATTCTTTGCTTTTATTTTGAAGGCCAATTCTTAGTTTATAAATCACATTTGTTAAACAAATGTTTTAATACCACTTGGAAACCAATTTTAATCATAAATATTAAGATCAGCGTGACGGTGAGTCTTTTTACAGATGTTACCAATTAGTTTTCAAAGTCAAAAGAAATCATAAATCCTACTTCCCACATCTTTTGAAAAATAGACTAAAGACATTTTGAGATTGGATAATTGATTATCCAAACTAATGTTTGTAAAACCGTTAAAGAAATGCAAATTAAACTGCAAAAAAAAAAAATCAACATTCTTCTCTTTACAGCAACAAACTTTAAAAGAAACTTGGTTTCCTGACTGGTAACGTACAAAAAGGGCTTTAGTCCAACAAGATTAAAGATAATCATCTTTAACTAAATTACATAAAGTGTACATGATTCAGTTAAAACCAGAAATAAAACATTTGTCACGATAGAGCAGATATTCTTTACGTCTGAATTATTATATTAATTATACAATATTGAAAAGTATTTATTTGCTAAAGAACATTTTTTTTAATATTTACTTTGTACCATTTCAAAAACGTTATATTTAATACGTATTTGACTCTGCACTTAAAGAAATGTATATTTTCAGTTTTTATAAAAAATAAATCTATCGATCAGCTGAGAAGAAAAAAAAAACTTTATTGCATCGTCATTGCTTCTTCACATTGTTATGGAATGACTTCAGGTTAACCCCGCCCCCTGCTCACAGGTACGTATAAGCCCCGCCCCCCTGCTCACAGGTACTATAGGCCCCAACCCTGGTATGTTTTAAGCCCCACCCCTTGCTGTCACATGATTCTAAAACATGCGGATTAAAATAATAACAGAAGAAGAGGATGAGGTCAGAGTCCATGACATCACTTCCTCCCACAGACGACACATTTATAATTTAAAAAACAAAAAACAGTTCAGTGAAATCTTCACTTCCTCCTCTGTACACGTGGTGCGGTCAGCTGCTTCCTGTCAGCTGCTCAGCGTTTGGACAGCTCATTGGACAGCCAGTCCAGCCCCTCGTACAGACCCGTCCCCTGGGTGGCACAGGTGGCCTGGACGTGCCACTGAGAGGAGACATGAGCCAATCATGAAGCAGGGTTTAAATCATTTCAAAATAAGAGTGCGTCTTCATTAACTTAATCTGTGGCCGTTCGCAAAAACCTTCTACTTCACGGATTTCACTAAGGATATATGCAACATTTCTTTATTAAAATGTGTGACAACAACTACAACTGTTACTTCACCTATTTGAAGCTAAAGTACCTGCAAGATTCTTGCTGTTCGCAGTTGTTTGCACTTACACAAGTCGCTTTGGACTAAATGAACTGCACTGCAATGTTATACGTGTTGTTAAGTTGTGTACTTACATTTTTGTGTATTAAAGGTTTTCTGAAATGTTAAGTTTAAATATGCAAATGAGACCTTATGTAACGCTAACATTTGGTGAATTTAGGAGAATTAAACAAAGTTAGTAAAGTAAACTGTTATGGAAGCAGAACGTGTGCAGCCTGTGTAAGAAGGTGAGAATATAAAAAGATTAGTGAATCTAGCGTGGTCTCACAGTTTTGCTGCGCAGGCTGTGCAGACCCAGCTTGTCGGTGAGTTCACTGACTGCCATGGCGTTGGGAAGATCCTGTTTGTTAGCGAACACCAGCAGAACGGCGTCCTTCAGCTCGTCCTCCTGGATCTGCAGTCACAAGACGCATTTACCACACATGGCTTTACTCATCTCAACAGACCAAAACACATAATGAAATAATATATATATATTTATATATATATATAGTGACCATCTTGGAGAGCTCCTCAGCAGACTCTGCGACTCTCTCTCTGTCGTTACTGTCCACCACAAAGATCAGACCCTTCACCGCAAAAAAACAATATCTTTAGTATCTTTATATTTACAGCTGCATCTAAACATCACTTACATCCAACTTGAATCTGAACATTACTTTCTACATTAATAAAGATATAAAAACGAATAGATGAGGCTGAAAACAGCTTTTAAACATGTCTGCATAAAAATACTTCAACCATTGTGTACCTGTATCGTGGTTGTGTACCTGTGTATTTTGGAAGTAGTGTCTCCACAGAGGTCTGATCTTGTCCTGACCGCCCACGTCCCACACTGTGAAACAGATGTTCTTGTACTCCACCGTCTCCACGTTAAAACCTGAAACACATAAACATCATTGACTTCCTGTTCTGCATCTCTGAATGTGGGTTAGGCCGATGTAAAAATACACACACACACACACACACACACACACACACACACACACACACACACAAAGTGCTTGGTGTTGTATAAAGTTGTTACAGGTGGTCAGGCCACGTGTTTATGTTTAATCCTCACTTTCTATGTCCATGAGGCCAATGTTAATGTTCATTATAGTAATATAGTAATTACAGATGAACTAATGTTGACAATAATAAATTACATAAACATATCTGATGATTACACATACAATAGACACTGTAATTCAAACAGCTGACCTGATCACATCAGTCAATCATGTTCGGAGGGTTTTACGAATCATTTACTAAATACTTTCACAGATTACTTATTGATTAGTAAACGAATATTTACTGATCATTTATTGACTATTTACAGATTACTAACCGATTGTTGGGATGGTGGTGACGATCTCTCCAAGCTTCAGTTTGTACAGGATCGTTGTTTTTCCAGCTGCGTCCAAACCCACTGAAACAGGATATCAGACTTTAACTTTATAAAACAGAATTTAACTTTATAAAACAGAATTTAACTTTATAAAACAGAATTTATCAAACCCACTGAAACAGGATATCAGACTTTAACTTTATAAAACAGAATTTAACTTTAGAAAACAGAATTTATCAAACCCACTGAAACAGGATATCAGACTTTAACTTTAGAAGACAAAACTTTAACTTTAGAAAACAGACTTAACAGTTTTCCAACATCAACAGGAAATGAAACCTCTGAATCCGGAGCTCACGCGCAGGAAACTGCCGCTGACGGATCGTTATACGGCTACGTCTCCTTCTGACCGTTAGCTCAGAGCGTTAGCCTCTGGCGGCTAACTGTGTTAGCTTCACATTTTAATGTTTTCAGTTAAATAGAGAGTTCTAGATCAACCAGTCGGGACTTTCTATCTGAAAGCAGGATTCAATAAGTGTGTTTACATATTAATATCAGAGGGGGGAGAGCGTCCCTCTCCGGTCCCTGGGCGGTTAGCCTAGGAGCTAGTTAGCCTGGTTAGCCTAGCCTGTACTCACCCATCAGTATCCTCATCTGCTTCTTCCCGAATAACCGGGAGAACAGAGACGAGATCATCAGACCCATCTTATCAAAATGTCCCGGTTCAGCTGCGGGACGTCGAAAAGTCTGACGGGGGAGAATGTCAGCCGTTAAATCCGGAAACAGCAGCCGGTCAGAGCCGCAGAGGATCCGGGGGAAAAGAACCGGAGAACAGCCGGAGATAAGCAGCTCCTCCTCTCGGTGCCACGTCCAGGCCAACGCGGAACAAATGACGTCACTCCTGTGAAAAACTTTATTGAAACACAAAGAACAATTCTGCGTTCACGTTCTGCCAGAAAGACGGTGGAATCAGTAATCTTTATTTTCTAAATATTTTGTTAAATCTCTGTTCTAGGAGTCATTTTCCGTCAAGGACTGGGATTGTAAATATTAATAGAATTATTATATTATAATATTAACTATTGGACATCCCCATGAAACTTCCGCAGTTCATTACTGACATTAACACAATTATGTTTTAAATATGTATATGAGGCATTATGTAATGCTAACTTTTGGTGGATCTACACTTTACATTTACACTAGTCTGACAGAAGACGTGTTAAGGAAGCAAAATATTAACCAGTGCATAAAGAAACATGTTTTGGCCTGTCGCGTCTGACATTACCAACAAAACAAACGTCTTTCATCATGTTTGTGTTTTTCCTGACTGCAGGGAACGCAGCATCAGGTTCCTCCTCCAGTTCCGGTTCAGACCAACATGGCGGCTGTTCGCTCAAAGTCTCTCCAGATCAAACTCTGAATTTATACAATTAATATTTACAGATTTCTGATGACATAAATCAACTCGGAGACATTTCTCTGTTTGGTATCAGCTCTTTAAAACCTGCAGTTTGTATCGGCGGCTGTTTGTACGGTAAGAACCGGAGAAAACCGGAGATTAATGTCGGTGTTTGTGATGAACGTTGTATATGTGTATATATATGAACATACATACATGCATACAAATATATACATATATATACATATATATTATACATATAGATATATATAATATATATACATATATAATATATACAATATATATATATATATGGGTATATATAAGATAGGATATAGAATATATATATATAGATAGATATATATATAGAGAGAATATATAGAGAATATATAGGAGATAGATATAGTATATAGAATAAGAGGATAGAGATATAGAGAGGATATGAGAGATAGAATGTATATATGATTAGAGGGAATGATGAGATAATATAGATAATATATAAGGATATATAAGTATATATATTATATAGGAGGTATATATAGTATATATATATAGAGATATGATATAGATATATATATGAAGTATGATATATATATATATATATATATATATATATATATATATAGATGTATATATATATATATATATATGATATATATATGTATTAATATATTATATATATATGTATATATATATATATATATATTTATATATATATATATATATATATTATATATGTATATATATATATATATATATATGTATATATATATATATATGTGTATATATATATGTGTAAATATATACACATATATGTGTAAATATATATATATATGTGTAAATATATACACATATATGTATAAATATATACACATATATATATCTGGGTTGTCATAAAAGTTAATTACTCTAAATAGTTGTAATTAGCAGCCGTTATCTACGCTCTTCAAAGCCACCAGACTCCATTGACAAAAACACTCATTTAACATGGTTAGTTCGTGTTATTGTGTTTTAATAAATGTTAGTGACTTATACTTAAAGTGACAAACTGATGTATGGAAATGTTCAAATCTGTTACTTTGTCAGTTTTCAGCTGCATGATGATGGACTGGGTCCGACCCGGCAGACCTTCAGTGTGACTCGGTCCGACCTGGCAGACCTTCAGTGTGACTCGGTCCGACCCGGCAGACCTTCAGTGTGATGGAGAAGTTTGGGATGAGTTTTGGGCCTGGCAGGAAGGAGCTGCAGGATACGGTGGAGGCCCAGAAGAAGCAGCTGGTTCAGTATCAGACCCGCTTTAAGGATGTGGTGCGGGCCTACAAGAGCCTGCTGAAGGAGAAGGAGGCTCTGGAGGCCAGCCTGAAGGTGCTGACGCTCCCCCCGCAGGACTCCTCCACATTCGAGCTCCCGGAGGACGGCTGCTCGATGCACAGCGAGGACAGTGTGGACACGGCGGCGTCTGTGGACACGCCCAATGAGACCACTAAAGGGGACGAGAGCGAGGATGAGCCAGAACCAGGAGGAGGGTCCACGGTATGATTTTAAAAGTTTATCATCATTTATTGCTAAACTACAACGGAAGAAACGACAAACGCCACCAGTGAGCAATGGAACTCGTACTTCAACGTAATATTTTCTTCCTGCAGGCGCTGAAGGCCGACCTGGACGCCGGCGGCTCGGAGAGCAGCAGCGTGGGGGCGGAGCAGCAGCAGCAGGCCACGCCCCCATCCAGTACGGAGGCGGAGCGTCGACTCGCCCAGCTAAAGAACCAACTGAGCACACTCACCGGCGCTCTCGCTACAGTGACGCACGAGAAGTCCCGGATGGAGGCGAGTTTCCAGGCCGACAAGCGTCAGCTGAAGCAGGAGGTGGAGGAGCTCCAGGGCCGCCTGGGTGGCGTGACGATGCAGCAGGAGGCAGAGCATCACGCTCTGCAGCAGCAGCTGGCGGAGAGCCGCGCTCGCATCATCACGCAGCAGCACGAGAGGCAGCAGGAGCAGGACGACCACGTGCAGCAGCTGAGGGAGCTGCAGAGAATCCTGCAGCAGGAGAGAGACCTGCGGCAGGACGCAGAGCTCCGCCTGCAGGATGCCTTGCTCCTGGTGACGTCACAGGCTGTGGACCAGGGGGCGGAGTCTGAGGCTCACCTCCACCAGGTGAGGGAGGAGAGAGACGAGCTGAGGAGGAAGCTGCAGGCCTCCGAGGACGACCGAAAGAAACCCAATCCCAGAGCGGACGAGCTGCAGAGAGAGCTTATGGCGCTGAAAAACCTCTTCCAGACGCAGATCAACACCGAGACCAGGAAGGTAAACTAAACCGGGTCCAAACTACACCAGGTCTAACCAGATAGAGAGGGAGAGTAGGAGGAGGAGAGGTTAGGTGTTAGTCTCCCGGCACTCTAAGCCTATAGCAGCATATCTAGGGGCTGGTCCACGCCTGAGCCAGCCCAAACTATAAGCTTCATCAGAGAAGAAAGTCTTTAGCCTGCCACAAATTGGGAACTGGTTCCACTGGAGAGGAGCTTGATAGCTGAACTAGCTCCCACTGTACTTTTAGAGAACAATGCATTCTGGGAGCGCTGTGCTTTAGTTTGGTTATAAGGTACTATGAGATCTTTAGCTACTAGGCGCCACTCATGTGGCAGCCTGTTACAGCAGCTTTTACTCACCGCTGCGTAGTTTCTACTTTATCTAATCATTGTGTACTCGACACTTTACTTTCTTGTTCTTTTGCTGTAACAAGGTAAATTGGGATTAATAAAGGAGCAGTCTTCAGTAACTCGTGCCTCTTTGTGTGTTTGCAGGCATGCGAGGCGGAGGAGAGAGCTTGTGAGCGCGCTCAGGCGGCAGAGACGAGGGTTTCTGTTCTAGAGCAGCGAGTCTCTGAACTGTCAGAGCTGCTGGGCTCCTCTGAGAAGTCGAGGCAGAGAGAGCAGCAGACGGCTCAGAGACTCAGAGACCGCATCCTCCAACTCGACACAGAGAACAAGACGCTCGCCATGACGGCCTCCGGCAGGATGAGTTCCGAGCTCAGCGCAGACGAGTCTCAACTGGACGTTGGCGTGCTGAAGGAGAAGCTGGAGAAGGTGAAGAAGCTGCTGCAGCTGGCGGCGCAGAGGAACCCGGAGCAAAACATCCTGCCGGAGCCGGGCGGGGACAAGGCTGCAGTGTTCTACCAGCAAGAGCTGCGCACGTTGAAGGACGAGTTTGAGCGCTACAAGCTGCGTGCGCAGGTGGTGCTGAAGAACAAGAACGCCAAAGATGGCTGCCAGGCGAAGGAGCTGGAGGAGGTGCGCGACCAGCTGTCGGAACTGAAGGAGAAGTACATCAATCTGCGCATCCAGAGCGACGAGGCCGAGACCCGCCACCGCTGCCAGCTCGAGGAGCGACAGCAGCATGCCGCGGCGTTGCAGCACACTCACAGACAGGAAGTGGAGCGGGTGGATGCACTTCATCGCGACGACCTGCTGCGGCTAGAGGTGGAGCTGCACAAACAGAGAGACAGGACGATGGCGCTGCTGGACGAGAAGGAGCGTGAGCTGGAGAGGCTGCGGGCCGCCGTGCCGTGCCACCACACCGACAGCATGGCAGCCGACAAGCACGAGTCTGGCCCAGAGAGCGAGGGTGACATCATCAGCCAGGCTCTGCGGCGGGTGGCGCCCAACGAGCCCACACTGCTGCTGTACGCCGAGCAGCTGGCAAGGAAGGAGGTGGAGGCTGGCGGCCTGCGGCGGCAGAAAAAACCGCCTGGAGGAGGACGTGCACCAGCTGCAAGCAAGGATAATCGCCAACGCAGAGCGCCACGACGAGGAGGCGTCCTCGCTGCGAGGACAACTTGACAAACTGATCCGAGATCAGAGCAGAGAGGGCGCCAACATGGAGTACCTGAAGAACGTCATCTACAAGTTCCTGACTCTGCAGGACGCCAGTGGGTGCCAGCAGACACTCAACGCCATCCTGACCATCCTGCACTTCAGCCCGCAGGAGAAACACAGCGTGATGAGGCTGCAGGGCGCCGCCTGGTGGAGGTAAAACACCTGAAGAGATAATATAACGGAGGTTTAAATTGATTTGTCTGGTTTCTGTCTGAAGTGTAAATATGAATAAATATATGACTGAGTGTCACTGTGAGGAAACCTTTGAAAGCACTTCTTCATTTCACTTCGGTAGATTTTTAATGCTCTTGTTGAAATGTAACTATTTTCCTGCTTCAGGGTATTTCACATTGTTTCACAGTGGAGCAACATTACAACTTTTATCAAAACATTTTGAAATCACCATTTGGAGTCATAACATCATGACTGAAGCATTACGCCGTGAGAGTTTTTCATTGTACATTCGTATAAATCAGAAAATGTATGTGTGATTAACCCCTTTAGACAGTTTTTGATGCCTAAGGAAAACAACATTGGGAAGTTAAACAGCTCATAATTCATCTAATATCTATTTTATATTGCTGTGAAAACTTCTTCACACAACTGGATTTATTCAAGTTTCTCACCAGAAACTACATTTGACAAGATTACGTTTGAACACATCATGATCACGATATATTTGAGTTATTAATTATTAGTGTGAGTTACATTCACAGAGTTCAGTCTGATAGAAAATAACACTTCATGTGGTCAGTTTAAATACAAACTTATGTGGAATCAAATATACATTTTTATTATAATGAATAATAACTAAAAAAACATGTTTTGTAAATATTAAACAAACACCAGCAGAAGATTCACATTTAATCACAAATTGACTTAAACTTGATTAATTTAATGAATTTAAACCTAATGAAGGCATCAACACCGAGCTGAACCCGAACGATCTGATGAAGTATTTAGAGATACTCAGCGAGTACTCATTGTGTACTCAGCGAGTACATTGTGTACTCAGCGAGTACTCATTGTGTACTCAGCGAGTACATTGTGTACTCAGCGAGTACTCATTGTGTACTCAGCGAGTACTCATTGTGTACTCAGCGAGTACATTGTGTACTCAGCGAGTAATCATTGTGTACTCACAGAGTACTCATTTTGTACTCAGCGAGTACTCATTGTGTACTCAGCTAGTAATCATTGTGTACTCAGCGAGTAATCATTGTGTACTCAGCGAGTACTCATTGTGTACTCAGCGAGTAATCATTGTGTACTCAGCGAGTACTCATTGTGTACTCAGCGAGTAATCATTGTGTACTCAGCTAGTAATCATTGTGTACTCAGCGAGTACTCATTGTGTACTCAGCGAGTACTCAGTACTCTCTGCAGGTCTTGGGGCAGCGAGCCAATGACGGACTTTATGAAATCATCCAGTTTGTTTAAAACTCCGTCCTTCACTTGCAGCTGCTGCCTGCGAGCTTTAATCTGAAAGACAGGTGAGAAACACACCTTGTTATAGAAACAGGGTTTGAAAAATAAACTTTGAGTCAGAAAACTTCAGATTCTCACCAGTTTCTCTCGAAGTTTCAGAATCAAGTCGACGATTTCCACCTCAGACTTGTCTTTAGTCCAACTCATCAGGTCCTGAGGGGCAAAGCATCAGGTCAGTACCTAGTCTGACAGATGTGTACCGTCTGGCAGATGTGTACCGTCTGGCAGATGTTTACCGTCTGACAGATGTTTATACTCTGACAGATGTTTACTGTCTGGCAGATGTTTATACTCTGACAGATGTTTATACTCTGACAGATATTTACCGTCTGGCAGATGTTTATACTCTGACAGATGTTTATACTCTGACAGATGTTTATACTCTGACAGATGTTTACCGTCTGGCAGATGTTTATACTCTGACAGATATTTACCGTCTGGCAGATGTTTATACTCTGACAGATGTTTATACTCTGACAGATGTTTATACTCTGACAGATGTTTATAGTCTGACAGATGTTTATACTCTGACAGATGTTTACCGTCTGGCAGATGTTTATACTCTGACAGATGTTTATACTCTGACAGATGTTTACCGTCTGGCAGATGTTTATACTCTGACAGATGTTTACCGTCTGGCAGATGTTTATACTCTGACAGATGTTTATACTCTGACAGATGTTTATACTCTGGCAGATGTTTATACTCTGACAGATGTTTATACTCTGGCAGATGTTTATACTCTGGCAGATGTTTACCGTCTGACAGATGTTTATACTCTGACAGATGTTTACTGTCTGACAGATGTTTATACTCTGACAGATGTTTACTGTCTGACAGATGTTTACCGTCTGACAGATGTTTACCGTCTGACAGATGTTTATACTCTGGCAGATGTTTACCGTCTGGCAGATGTTTATACTCTGACAGATGTTTACTGTCTGACAGATGTTTATACTCTGACAGATGTTTACTGTCTGACAGATGTTTACTGTCTGACAGATGTTTACCGTCTGACAGATGTTTACCGTCTGGCAGATGTTTATACTCTGGCAGATGTTTATACTCTGACAGATGTTTACCGTCTGACAGATGTTTACTGTCTGACAGATGTTTACTGTCTGACAGATGTTTACCGTCTGACAGATGTTTACTGTCTGACAGATGTTTATACTCTGACAGATGTTTACTGTCTGACAGATGTTTATACTCTGACAGATGTTTATACTCTGACAGATGTTTACTGTCTGACAGATGTTTACTGTCTGACAGATGTTTATACTCTGACAGATGTTTATACTCTGACAGATGTTTACTGTCTGACAGATGTTTATACTCTGACAGATGTTTACCGTCTGACAGATGTTTATACTCTGACAGATGTTTATACTCTGACAGATGTTTACTGTCTGACAGATGTTTATACTCTGACAGATGTTTACCGTCTGACAGATGTTTATACTCTGACAGATGTTTACTGTCTGACAGATGTTTATACTCTGACAGATGTTTACCGTCTGACAGATGTTTGTACGATATGATTTGTATGAGAGATAGCTCACAGCGTCACAGATGACCTCCAGGTGAAGACTCTCTAGTTTCTGCGTCATCTCTTTGTGTCGATGACGATACCATCCGTCAAAGTTGGGAGACCTAAAGAACTTCCTGTCAACAGATAAATGAGTTTAGTTTAAATATGAAGACAAATCAAACTTCCTGGAGCTGAATGTAAAACAAACTGAGGAAACAAGATGAATGTTTAAATGTGTTTTACTTAAAACTTTAGTCTCAAAGACAAAAGGTACGACAACAGTTACTTTAATAACAAAACTAAAACTTCTCAAAGGTACAATAAAAGTTACGACTTCATTCATAAAGTTATAAAGAATGGATCGGAGAGACAGAACATGAAAAACACGAAAACACTGAAAGAGTTCAGAAGTTTGCTGAAGCTCGTTTAAAACTAAAGACGCAAAGTGACTCACCTGTAAAGTCCCATCCAATCACCTTTGAGCACTGAAGTGAGCTGCGGCCCTGTGTGATCCAGAGTGGAGATAAACTCATCGTGACTGAAGGGTCGGATCTGAGGCGGAGTCTGAACACAGGAACATGAACACATTAAAACATGAACACAATAAAACATGAACACATTAAACCATGAACACAATAAAACATGAACACGTGAACACATTAAAACATGAACACAATAAAACATGAACACATTAAACCATGAACACGAACACGTGAACACATTAAAACATGAACACGTGAACACATTAAACATGAACACATTAAAACATGAACACGTGAACACATTAAAACACGAACACGTGAACACATTAAAACATGAATCTATTAAACCATGAACACATAAACCATGAACACGAACACGTGAACACATTAAAACATGAACACGTGAACACATTAAAACATGAACACATTAAAACATGAACACATTAAAACATGAAACACGTGAACACATTAAACCACGAACACGTGAACACATTAAACATGAATATATTAAACCATGAAACACATTAAAACACGAACACGTGAACACATTAAACGTGAACACATGAACACGTTGAACACATTAAACCATGACACGTGAACACATTAAACCATGAACCGTGAACACATTAAAACACGAACAACGTGAACACATTAAAACGTGAACACATGAACACGTGAACACATTAAACCATGAACACGTGAAACACATTAAAACCATGAACACGTGAACACATTAAAACATGAACACATTAAACACGAACACATTAAACATGAACACGTGAACACATTAAACATGAACACATTAAAACATGAACACGTGAAACACATTAAAACATGAACACATTAAAAACACGAACACGTGAACACTTAAAACATGAACACATTAAAACATGAACACATTAAACCATGAACACGTGAACACATTAAACCATGAACACATTAAACATGAACACGTGAACACATTAAACCATGAACACATTAAAACACAAACACGTGAACACATTAAAACCATGAACACGTGAACACATTAAACCATGAACACATTAAAACGTGAACACGTGAACACATTAAACCATGAACACATTAAAACACGAACACGTGAACACATTAAAACAGGAACACATTAAAACATGAACACGTGAACACATTAAAAACATGAACACAGGAACACGTGAACACATTAAACATGGACAAGTGAACACATTAAAACATGAACACATTAAAACATGAACACAGGAACACATTAAAACATGAAACACGTGAACACATTAAAACATGAACACAGGAACACGTGAACACATTAAAACATGGACAAGTGAACACATTAAAACATGAACACATTAAAACATGAACACAGGAACACATTAAAACATGAACACGTTAAACATGAACACGTTAACACATTAAAACATGAACACATTAAAACATGAACACGTTAAAACATGAACATATGAACACATTAAAACATGAACACGTTTAAAACATGAACATATGAACACATTAACCATGAACACATTAAAACATGAACTTACGAACACATCAGCATGTCAACATGAACACATGAACATACAAACACGTGAACACATTAAAGCATTAACACATGAACACTAACGATCCAATTCCTGTTTACCTTCCACGGTGACACAGACCTCTGAAGAGGCATCAAGCTCGCCATATAACGCTCCTGTCAGACAAAACACAGGGTTATAAAACCTTCAGAAACTTTATTTGAAAGTCTTTGTTTGTTATTGCTCAGATATATTTATTTTGCACACCAACCAGACTCCAGCCACAGTATGTAACATTTAAGAAAAGATTGCACACAGGAGAGAAGTGTTAACAGAGGTGTTGCATTGTGGGATGTGTGTAGTAAACAGGTGGAGGTGTGCAGTGATCTGATTGGCTGTGGCTCACCAGTGGTATAATGAAGCTCTGAGTGAGCTCTAACAGTGTCGCCTCAAGATGGCGCTCTGAACCTCTGACGGTCTCTTCCTCTGAATCCCCTGAACACATCATCATCATCATCAATAAACACAGTAGTTATGATTATTAATCATAATAATATTATTTATATAAATATTGATGGTTTTCACCTTTAGCAGTCTTTTAATAAGAATCTTGTCTTTGTGTAGAAACGTCTTGAACGCTGTGTAGATCCCTGCAGACAGGAAGACAACATTTATTAACACTAATTAACATATATTCATAATTATTAACATGTATTAAAATGTAGTAACATGTATTTGAATACATCACCATGTATTAACATTAATTAATGTTTATTAACATGTATTAATAAATCATATTAAACATTTATTAATAAATATTATTAAATATGAAATAGTGTTACCTGGTTTAGTGTCGAGTGTTTTCAGTTTGGACAGTTTTCTTCACCTTCACCTGTTTTAGGTAAATCACCTGAAAGAGACCAAACACATATTATTATTTAGATATATTAATACTATTCTTGCCATCATTAACTTCTATTTTTTATTTTTTTATCTTTTATTTTTTTGTTATTGTTGTGTAAACTGGTGAAGTAGATTATTTTATGAAGAAACTAGAACATGTTTTCATTTATTAATCAAATTTGGATTCACGTGAAGTTAAGAAGATAAAGAAAGTGTGAAATAAAAGAAGAAGAGTGATGATGTCGTGTTTTACCTGCCATCTTGATTTCTCCCAGTCTGATGACGTGAGGCCAGTTCTGAAAAGTCTTAATGAAGAACGGGTTGGTGACGCCCAGAACAACGTTAGGCCTGAAGAGAGAGACAGCTGAGGTCAGACAGATAGCTGAGGTCAGACAGACAGGTGAGGTCAGACAGACAGCTGAGGTCAGACAGACAGCTGAGGTCAGACAGACAACTGAGGTCAGACAGATAGCTGAGGTCAGACAGACAGCTGAGGTCAGACAGACAGCTGAGGTCAGACAGACAGCTGAGGTCAGACAGACAGATGAAGTCAGACAGACAACTGAGGTCAGACAGACAGGTGAGGTCAGACAGACAGGTGAGGTCAGACAGACAACTGAGGTCAGACAGACAACTGAGGTCAGACCGACAGGTGAGATCAGACAGACAGGTGAGGTCAGACAGACAGGTGAGGTCAGACAGGACAGCTGAGGTCAGACAGAGAGGTGAGGTCAGACAGACAGCTGAGGTCAGACAGACAGGTGAGGTCAGACGGACAGCTGAGGTCAGACAGACAGCTGAGGTCAGACAGAGAGGTGAGGGTC
>NW_021166829.1:70000-82500 GCF_900634415.1 Cottoperca gobio | reverse complement strand
TAATTTCTGCTCAGGAGATAAAGTAAACGTGAACATGTTTCCTGTCTTTGACCCTGTGTGTGTGTGTGTGTGTGTGTGTGTGTGTGTGTGTGTGTGTGTGTGTGTGTGTACATGCTGCAGGATTGTGACTATAATCTACATTTATAAGTGAATGAAATATTGTGTGTGTCTGCAGGCGTGACGATGTGAACTGCACTGAGAGCTCTCACCTGCAGAACAGCACTGAGGGAATAAACTCCACCAGGTCGGTCTGAAAATATACATGATTATTAATGATTATTAATTAGTGTGAATATGTGTCTGTGTGTGTCTACTTAAATCATCGATTTAACAAAGAAAAGTACTTTATTAATAATAAAATAATGATAGATATCATAATAATAATGTATTTCCTCCTCAGAGTCATCATGGCGGACAGACAGTTCTCTCCTTTCATGTATGTAGATATATTTCTGAATTCTTTTTGATCAACTTTTAAATGTGTTCAAACTCATTTGTTTTGTTTGCATGTTTGTTCCTCCTCTGCACAAACTATAAGACTTTATATTCACATATTCACATTCATCTGGTTGGTGAATAACGTGAGCTCTGACCTTTGTGGAATAATCTGATCTCTGATGTCTCTCCAGAATAAACATCCATAAATGGCGTTCATCGCAAAATATTCCAACTTTCTTCTCTAAATATTATTTTTATATAAATATATGGGGACAACAGGGGGAGCTGTTGGATATCAATATCACTGATCAGAGAATGAAGAGTCCGCAGAACCTCACAGAGATTCTCACAGTAATGCACTGATAGTTGTCTGAACATCAGCGAGAAGGTGGGCGAATTTACCCGAAAATACCTACAAACGATATACCTAAAGTAAATTGAAAGCTGCTCTTCAACCATTTGCACCATCTGCATGATTTTGGTGTCATTCAAAAGATAACTCTCTTATTGTTCAAAACAGTGAAGAATCACTCCAAGTGCTTCTGGCACTGAGTAATAGTGGTCTGAATATACTGAATTTGAAGAAAATACACTCCGCCAGAATTTCTTTGTTGAAAAAGATGTCTGAAGATGGTGTAGCTGGTAGTCCAGAGCTGAAATACACAATAGAAACATAGAACCAAGTGTTATCAAGTTATCACCACCAAATTTCAGATAAAAAGGATAAAAACTTAATTTATTAGACAGGTTTGTCCAAGAGTAACACCAGGCGTACACCAACTGTGCAATATGTACATGTACATGTAAATATTATATATATATATATAATATGTACATGTACTGTACATATTATAATATGTTATTTTTATCTATTTATAAATAACTATTATATACCCATATTCACAGAGTAAGTGAAGTATAAATACATTTCTTTCTAATATTTTTATGTTTTTTTGTGTTTTTTTCTGTACAATAAATAATAAATATTATTTTGGAAATACATTTTATTTTGAAAAAACAAACCAAGGGAAGTGACGCATCTAACGAAAGAGGCGTACATTTCCTTTACGATGCGCGCGCCACCAGGACGCTGAGCTGATCCAGGGTCAGTCTGTAACAAAAGAAGTGGGTGGGCACTTTCTTATCAAGTTGACACTCATTGGCTCATGAAGGTTGTAAAAGACCCATCGAAGCTCCGATTGGCTCAATTGAAGTGTCGATCTAACGCTGAGAGCCCGCGCTACAACCAGGATGTGTCTGTACCGGGATGAGAGCACGAGATATTAAGTTATGACTGTTTATGATCACACAATGTAAAAATCGACCAGCTGATTTCACAGATTGCAACAGCTGTTCATGGACTTTTATCGATGTGACGATGTTCACAGTGGATCTCTTTTTCCCGGAAACGAACGTGTGGACCTCTGGCAAAGCCTTAGGAGCGTCTTTTTCAAAATATTGCTGAAAAGAGGATATTTATGAGGCTTTATAGGTAAGTGGGCTCAAAGTTATGATTATGATTTTGAGTGTACTTGCTAGTTTGAGGAGCTGATTGTACCGCTGTTGTGATTTTCATCTCCATATTAAAATAGACGAGATTCTAAGCTTTCCAAAAATATATATATATATTTTTTTTCATAATTCAAAAATGTCCATGTACAGGCGCAATAAAACACCTGCTGGGCCCGCACCTTCTAAGAGGTTATTAATGGACACTTTGACTACATGTGAACTGATATGGACTCTACCTGTCTCCCCTCAGTTCACGGTTGAAGCAGCCGCGCTGCATCCTCGCCACCTGTCTGACAGCCAACCTCGCCAACTCTCTGCAGCTCGGGGACGAGACGGCCGGCGGCGACACTACAGACCCGTACGGCAATGGGAAGAAGTGACAGGAAGCCTCTGTTTCCATTATTATTATTATTATTGTTATTATTATTATTATTATTATTATTATTATTATTATTATTATTATTATTATTATTATTAACCACCAACACTGTTACATTAAGCTGTAGAGAGTCCCATTACAGAAACTGTCAAAATAAGAGACTCTCTGAATCAGCTTCATGACTCACAACCTGAAGCTCTGTGATTGGATGTTTGTTTGTGAAATGCACCTTGGAAGTTGTAGTTCACAGTGACACTGTTTAAACAGGAGCCTGTTTGCAGCAATCAATAAACAGCTTTTATTAAACCTACTCTTGTAATAAATCTATTAATACATAAACAATGTGAAACTGTAAACTTGCTCAAAACATTCAGAATGTGAATTAAAAACACTGGTCTGATCTATTAAACATCAGCAGTCAGAGCTGAGTAAAATAATAAACACATTTCTTTCTCTGTCTGTCTGTTTTACTTGTGTCCTTTTTATATTTATTTTAATTAATCGTTTTAATAATTTCTTTTCAAAAAATATTCTTCTAACCAGAGGCTTCTCGCTGTTCCTAAGAGGTTGTTGTAATGCAATGGAACAACTTACTTACATGGATGAAATGAATGTTGCTTCCAGTATGAAGACCATCCTGCTGAAACTGCCTTACAAGCTCAGAGACCAGTGGAGGAATAGAGCATGTCAGCTACAGGAACAGCGTGGTCATCGAATTAAATTCTCTGACCTGGTGGACTTTATCGAGAGACAAGTGAAGATAATGTCAAACCCATTGTTTGGAAACATCCAGGATGCTAAGCCTGTTCCAACTGTCAAGAGCTCAACCTTTGAAAAAACAAGAGAGTCAAGACCAAGTAGTTTTGCAACCAACATTACACTGTCAGAAACAGCAGTACGAGAAGCTGGAAGAATAAATGAAATAAAAATAAATGTATCCACTACAAATGCTAACAGTACCTGTTTATTCTGTTACAAAAGTGGTCGCACATTGGTGCGGTGTCCACAGATCAGGAGGAAAACAAACTTCTTAAAGCAGAAAGGAGCCTGTTTTGGATGCTTGAAAATAGGACACATGAGCAGAGACTGCAAAAGTCGGTTGACATGTGATGTGTGTAATCAAACCCATCCTGAAATACTTCACATCGAACAGAAGGACAACGTTAGAAAAATATTCCTAATAACACCACAAAGTCAGGTTTAATCTATATTCTTGCAAGAAGGAGCAAGTTTATTCATACAAAGGATAATCAAACTCACACATATAGATAGTGTGCAAACACGTGACAAAACTGTGACGTATGCGTGCGACGCCATGTTGGATGATATACAAATCAACAATGCGTCTAAAGCGAACAACAGCAGCACTACAACTCCGACTTCTTCAAAGTATTGTGACTCTCTGGAGTCCTCTGCAAAGGCAAAAGTCAGAGGAAAAAGTCCAAATTTACGGCTGTGACCCGTACACGCTAAAGCCAACGGATTATATTGAGGATTTAGATTCATTACCGCCGATTGAATATCCGGATATTGTGAACTACCTTGTGCTACAAACGTCGTGGGCAACCAACGCACAAATGAAGGCATACAAGAGCTTAGATGCTTATAATGTCTTTGTTTCTGGCTGGGTTGGTAGTCTTCTTACCAAACCACTGAAAGATGACATGGTGCTCGTCCATGCCCGTGTAAATCACTCTCAAAGAGCTCGAGATGCACCGCTCAAGCCGTGGTTTGTGAGTGAGAAGAGCGGCGATGTTATCCTCGCACACTGTGATTGTATGGCTGGAGTAAGAGAAGTATGTTCTCACAATGGTGCTTTGCTTTTCGCAAGTGAAGTAATCTCAAGAATAAGCCAAACAAAAACATGCACAGAAGAAAAGAGCAAATGGCATCACATGTAAAGAAAGTGCCTTATTTACCAGTCAGCGATATGGAGAAGTAAGGTCTTACAGTGTTCGGGTATATCATAAGCACAAATGTTTAACATGAACATTGAAAACATAGCTTTAGCATGAGCTCTTACCAGATATAAAGTGGACGCCACACACACGGGTGAATTGTGCTTTTTCTTCTGTTGAATCCTCACAAGTTATGTTGCTAAACCAGCTGACGGCGTTCGGTAGACAGTAATTCATCCCTCTTTTGTGGATCGTTGTTTTTGATGATTTTAGGAAATCTAAAGAACAGTTTCTCTGGGTCACGAGTAGCGTTATTACTACAATTATACACTGCGCACACAATTGGCATTTTCTTTCAATCTTAGACGTTTAAATACAAATAAAATTACGAAGCGTTGCAGCAACTCACACGGGAACGGGCGCAGTCTTGGTTTTGTATCCAACATGGCTGACTTACGGGTTGGGACGTAAGCGTGACGTCACATGCACACAATCTATACAGGTTTCTAAAGTCTGCTGTGTTGCTCACCAGAGCAACTGTTCTCAGTTTTTGTTTTGTTTTGTTTTCTGTCCTGTCCTTGAGTGCCATGAAAGGCGCCTATAAAATAAAATGTATTATATTATTATTATTAACTCTCCCAGCCCTAGTGTTTATAGCCATTCAAAGGACAGGAAGCCACAAAGAGCTTCCAGGTCAGTCTTCCTTTGTTCTACAAGATGGGGGTTTACAGTAAACACAGATGTAATAATCAACTCAGGTCCCAGACGTGCTAATTCAATCGACTGAGGACTGTTCTTAGAAAGAGCAGTTCACCTCCTGTCCCCTGCTGTGTTTAACACTCAAACATTCCTTTACAAAAGGACCTGACGCAATGGCCTTACTTGAAGAAAATAAATATTCACGAAATAGACTCTGACATTGACCTACTCATTGGAACAAATTGTTCAAAGGTATTGGAACCTTGGGAGCTGGTCAATGTAGAGATGCTTCAGCAGCAGACAACACAAGTTACAACAAAGAAAAAACAAACAAAACAAACAGACCACGGTGGAGGCGCGGCAGCAACATGCCAGCGGTCCCTCCACCGATATGGCACACATGTGTTAAGAGACAAGGCTATATAGTGACAGCCTAGTGCATTTTATCACCGCCACCAAGTGTCCAAAATAATATTGCAGGCCTTAAACCAAATAATAATAAATGCCAACATTAATGCAAAACGGCTTCTACACCGGCCCCTAATTGTCTTTGTGTGTAACTAAACAATTACCCATAAATAATAAAGGAGCTATGAACATTACAGCCTTTTTTTCTTTTTCATATAAAAAAAAGGTATGTACTAAATGTTGCCATTTAATCTTCTTTCTTCATCTTTTTAGGTCAACAGTCCTTGCTGTGCCTAAGTCTCAGCTTCTTGGAGCAGACATATTTTTGTTATGGGTCTTTCTAAGATGTTGCTCTTAGTCTTTAGTCGAACTGTGCACACAAGACCTTGTCCATCTGGTTTTGTCTCCAGTATTCTGCCCATTAGCCATGAACCTCATGGAGCAGTGGAATCCCTGGAGCAAAACATCGTTTCACCTTAGACCATAGTTGTCTTTCTTGGATTAGAGGCAAGTATTCATGTGTCCACCTTTTCCAGAAAAGATCTGCCATGTATTGCACTTGTCGCCATCTGCGCTTGATGTACAAGTCCTCCTTTACAAAGATTCCGGGTGGTAGTATTGGCTTGGTTTTCATCAGAAGAAGATGGTTCGGCATGAGTGCTTCCAGGTCCATTGGATCATCAGAAATCTTGGTAATGGCTCGATCATTTAAAATTTCTTCAACTTCATTAATTGGAGTATGCAATTCTTCATCATCCATAACTTGTTGGTTAAGAACAGAGCACATTTCGAACCATGCGGATCAGTCGTTCCCAAACACTGCCGTGATGGGATCCTGCTGGGGGGTTAAAGTACCACTTAATCCCTCGCTGGAGCAAAGCACGCTCAATCTTGTCCTGATTCAGGCCGTTGAGCGCTTTTCTCAATTCTCTTTTCGCTCCAGTGAGATTTGTGCCATTGTCTGATCTTACAGATGAAACTCGACCTCGTCGACAGATAAATCTTTGTAATGCATGGATGCAGGAGTCAAGTGTGTGTGCAATTTCAAGATGTACTGCTCTGCTTGCCATGCAGGTGAAGATGACACCATACCTTTTGACAAGACTTCGACCTGTCTTGATTTGTATAGGACCGAAGTGGTCTACTCCTACATCTGTAAATGGAGGTTTGTCTGGAAGAATCCTCTCCAGGGGTAAGTCCGCCGTTTTTTGTTCGCCAATTCTTCCCCGCTGTCGTTTGCAAACAACACAGTCGGTGATTATCTTTCTTGCAGCAGAGTTAGCTTTAAGAATCCAGTATCCTTTACGGAGGCGAGACAGCATATGATTTAGTCCTCCATGTCCAAGTTGTTCATGAATCTGTCGTAACAACAGTGTAGATATGAGAAGGTCCTTTGAGAGAATTATCGGATGTTTAGGCTCTTCTGGCATGGCTAGTCTATTCAGGCGACCACCCACTCTCAGAAGTCCATCATCCAGCACCGGATCCAGTTTGTACAAGTGACTGCTTCTTTTGACACAAATTTTCCCAATTTCTAGTACCGATAGCTCTTCTTTGAATCGTTGTCTTTGACTGAAAGCGATGATTGCACTTTCCGCTTGGACGAGCTCTTCAGGACTTAAACGTTGTCTGTGGAGTGTCGCTTTAAAGACTTGCATCTCCATTTCAACGCTTTCCTTTAGTTTCCCAGGATCTTCTTCAAAGCTACTCACAGCAGTCCAGTTCTCCTTTCTCTTTTGAACCAGCTGCAAGAGTGTTGCCTTTACTTTAATGTTTAGTTTAGTTGATCAGATGGTTTGTGGGGTTCATGGGATTTTTTACAACAACGTTCATTGTGATGTCTTGTTTGATTTCAGGATCATTAGCCGAGATTGCAGATTCCATGCAAGGTTTGGGCCATTCAGTGTCTGGCTTGCAGAGAAACTCTAGTCCCTTGATCCATCTCTTGCAGTTTAAGAAGCGGTCTGCTGTTAGTCCTCTAGAGGCTTCATCTGCAGGATTTTCCTTAATTTCCATAATATTTTACAGTATTTGTCACCTCTGCTGAAAAGTGAGTTTTATTGTCTTCAGCAGTCTTCCTTAATGCAAAGTTTGCATTTATAACAATATTATAACAAAAAAGCAAGCTTTAATAAAACAAAGCTGAAACACTTATACAAAGTAGCAAAATAATAGTGAACAGACAAACCAGGTAGACACCGGGTAGACACGGGGTAGGCACGAGCAGAACATGAACAGGCTGAGCAGAACACGAGCGGGCAGATAACAGACACGTAGCATGAACAACGAACCCACAAAGAACACTGAGACAGACAGGGATATATACACAGACACTAAATGAGGGAACAAGACACAGCTGTGGAGAAAGGCAGAAACACAAGGGCAGAGTAAATGGACACAGGAGGAACACATTAACAATCAGAAGGGGATGGTAAAGACACAGACAGGAAGTACCACTTCAACATAAAACAGGACACCAAAGAACAAGAAGATTGTTACACCCCCCTCTAAAGGGACGGATCCCAGACGTCCCAAAACAAAAAGAAAACCACAGCACAGCAGCGGAAACAGGGGACTGTCGCGGCCCGGCAGCGGAGACAGGGGACTGTCGCGGCCCGGCAGCGAAAACAGGGGACTGTCGTGGCACAGCAGCGGAAACAGGGGACTGTCGCGGCCCGGCAGCGGAAACAGGGGACTGTCGCAGCCCAACAGCGGAAACAGGGGACTGTCGCGGCCCGGCAGCAGGAACAAGAGGCTGTTGCAGCCCGGCAGCAGGAACTGGAGGCTGTCGTGGCCCAACAGCGGAAACAGGGGGCTGTCGCGGCCCGGCAGCAGAAACTGGAGGCTGTCATGGCCCAACAGCGGAAACAGGGGGCTGTCGTGGCCCGGCAGCAGGAACAAGAGGCTGTCGCGGCCCGGCAGCAGGAACTGGAGGCTGTCGCGGCCCAACAGCTGAAACAGTGGACTGATGCGGCTCGGCAGCAGAAACAGGAGGTTGTCGTGGCCCAACAGCGGAAACAGGAGGCTGCACTAGAAACTGCTAATAATGCAATAAAACAAGATAATGACGACCATAAAAGATGGTGCTGGCCAAAAACAAATGGTGACGACCATAAAACAAAATGGTGACGGCCAAAAAGAAGAAGCTGACGGCCATAAAACAAGATGGTGACGGCCATAAAACAAGATGGTGATGGCCAAAAATATAATGCAGACAGCCAAATATAAGAAGCTGACGGCCATAAAACAAAATGGTGACGGCCAAAAACACAAGATGCCGATGGCCAAAAACAAGATGGCGATGGCCAAAAACTACAATGGCGACGACCACAAAACAAAATGGTGACGGCCAAAAAACAAGATGGCGATGACCATAAAACAAAATGGTGATGGCCAAAAACAGGATGTCGATGGTCAAAAACAAATGGTGACGATCATAAAACAAAATGGTGATGATCATAAAACAAAATGGTGAAAGCCAAAAAACAAGATGGCGACGGCCAAAAACAAGATGGCGATGGCCAAAAACAAGATGGCGATGGCCAAAAACAAGATGGCGACGGCCAAAAACAAGATGGTGACGGCCAAAAACCACAATGGTGATGAACATAAAACAAAATGGTGACGGCCAAAAAACAAGATGGTGACGGCCAAAAACAAAATGGTGACGGCCAAAAAACAAGATGGTGATGGCCAAAAAACAAGATGATAGACTGCCAAAAACCACAATGGTGATGACCATAAAACAAAATGCTGATGGCCAAAAACAAAATAGTGACACCCAAAAACATAATGGCGACAGCCAAAAACAAGATAGTGACAGCCAAAAACAAAACGGTGACAGCCAAAAAACAAGATGGCGACGGCCAAAAACAAGAGGGCGATGGCCAAAAACCACAATGGCGATGACCATAAAACAAAATGGTGACGGCCAAAAACAAGATGGCGACGGCCAAAAAACAAGATGGTGATGGCCAAAAAACAAGATGGCGACGGCCAAAAACCACAATGGCGATGACCATAAAACAAAATGCTGATGGCCAAAAACAAAATAGTGACACCCAAAAACATAATGGCGACAGCCAAAAACAAGATAGTGACAGCCAAAAACAAAACGGTGACAGCCAAAAAACAAGATGGCGACGGCCAAAAACAAGAGGGCGATGGCCAAAAACCACAATGGCGATGACCATAAAACAAAATGGTGACGGCCAAAAACAAGATGGCGACGGCCATAGAACAAGATGTTGACGACCATAAAAGATGGTGCCGGCCAAAAACAAATGGTGACGACCATAAAACAAAATGGTGACGACCATAAAACAAAATGGTGACAGCCAAAAAACAAGATGGCGACGGCCAAAAACCACAATGGCGACGACCATAAAACTAAATGGTGACGGCCAAAAAACAAGATGGTGAGGGCCAAAAACAAGATGGTGACAGCCAAATACAAGATGGTGACGGCCATAAAACAAGATGGTGATGGCCATAAAAGATGGTGCTGGCCAAAAACAAATGGTGACGACCATAAAACAAAATGATGACGGCCAAAAACCACAATGGTGATGAACATAAAACAAAATGGTGACGGCCATAAAACAAGATGGTGATGGCCATAAAAGATGGTGCTGGCCAAAAACAAATGGTGACGACCATAAAACAAAATGATGACGGCCAAAAACCACAATGGCGATGACCAAAAACAAAATGGTGACAGCCAAAAACAAGATGATGACGGCCAAAGACAAAATGGTGACAGCCAAAAACATAATAGCGACAGCCAAATACAAGATCGCAATGACCATAAAACAAATGGTGACGACCATAAAACCAAATGGTGACAGCCAAAAAACAAGATAGCCACAGCCAAAATCATGATGCAACAGCCATAAAACAAGATGGTGATGGCCATAAAAAGATGGTGACGGCCAAAAAACAAGAATGTGATGGCCATAACCCTCTTACCTGGCTGTGGGTGTTTCAGGTAAACTTCACCTGTCTGTGTTTCAGGTACTGTACATTGCGGTGGTCGTCCCTCTGAAATACAACAGGAACCAGTTAAGCGTCCGTCAGCTGGCGCTCATCGCTGCGACCTGGCTGCTCTCTCTGGCCGTGGTGAGCCCGGTGATCTTCGGGCTGAACCAGGTGCCAGGTCATAACCCGAGCGTGTGCAAACTGGAGGACGACCGCTTTCTGGTGTACTCATCCGTCTGCTCCTTCTTCGTGCCGTGTCCTGTCATGCTCTTCTTGTATTATTGGATTTTTTGAGGTCTGCGGCGGTGGAGCAGTCGGAGCTGAAAGCAGGCTGCCAAGCTCTATTTTCACGTCTCAGCTCGGCTCTGTGGCGAGCGGAGGCAACGACAACTGGGAGTCGAGAGAAGGCTGTGTACTTAGTGCCCACCGGGCTCAGCCCTACTTCTCCATCTACCGACTCTGTGATAATGCTAACTGCAACCCCGGAGGATCAGGAGGGCGCGGTACACAGGTAGACAGTGTGTCAGATGGCGAGCTGAAACAGAGGAGTGAGAGCGGCCGTGTGAAGACAAAGAGAGGAAGAAGAAACAGTAGGAGAAGAAACAGTAGGAGAAGTAGAGTCAGCGGCAGAGAACGGAAAGCCATGAAGTTCCTGCCGGAAAAAGTATTCAATTAACCTTTATTCATACAGTCGTGTACAATCCACTTTGTACATGAACAATAAAAAACACCAAACAGTCAAGTTTACATCCATGTGTGAAATTCTCATAATGTGCGTATTCTTGAGTTATGGACAAAAATGTGTTTTGAGAGACCACAATGACCTTTGACCTAAATAAAATACAACAAGCAAATGAAATCTAAAACTGGTAATAACAGCATCAAACCAGCACTAAACTAGAACTTATCCAGCGGATAGGGCAGGAAGTAGACTATATTACTAATAATATCAGCGTAATCTTTATCTGACACAAATATTTCAAACACAATCAGCAGAAACAAAAGGAAGCTTCACATCAAAATAATATGTTTCCAGATGTTATACATTAAATAAAAAATAAAACAACATCTGTATGTCAGCAGACCTTATTTGCCTTATAGCTCAATGAGGATTTTCTGAAAGATATTTAGTATGTAGAGTGAGAGATGATAAAACTGTGTTTATTTCAGCTGTCACAGAGTGAGAAATGTTCAGAAAATAAATATTGTTGTTAAAGTTCCCCTGCAGACATGTTTTCAGACTATATACTGATACAATGCAAGGGCAAGAGAGGTTGGGGGGTCTTGTTGCTGTAACAAACACACAGCTATATGTAAATAATAAAAATGATAATAATACCAATAATAATGATAATAATGAAAATAATAATAATGAAAATAATAATAATAATACAAATACAAATACAAATACAAATAATAATAATAATAATAATAATAATTGGCTTCTGTGTCTGCAGGTGTGTTTCTGGCATGTTGGACACCTTTCTTTGTTGCGCACAACACCAAGGTGTCGTGCCAGTCATGTGACATCGGCCCCACCCTCATCTCCGTTGTAACATGGCTTAGCTACGTCAAAAGCGCCGTCAACCCGATCATCTACACCGCCTTCAATGCTGAGTTTAGGAGCGTGTTTCAGAAGCTTCTCTGCTGCCGGAGAGGAAACTAAAACGGTCTCCAGAGATCTTTACATTGAACCTGCAGGAAACCTTTACAGCTAAAATGGACAGAAACTCTGAGTCTTATTTTGAAGGCCTTTTTCTAGTGTCAGTCTCTTATTTTGAAGGTTTTAATAATGGCAGCACTTACTTTCCATTTACAGCCCATACAGAACATGTGCAGATTATAAGTATTTTCATCTTGTGGTGAGGGCCTAGTGGTCTGGCCTTCCAAACAGAAGGTTGTGAGTTCAACACCTGGGCTGCCACCAGTGTACCCCTGAGCAAGGTACTTAACCTTGAGTTGCTCCAGAGAGACTGTCCCTGTACTTAGTTCACTGTAAGTCGCTCTGGATAAGAGTGTCTGCTAAATGACCTGTAATGTAATGTGATTTTTAAAAGTGCAGGTTTTACAGATCACTGTTAACTTATTTATTTTTTAGAGTCTGTGTTTATTAAAGAGGATTTTAATCTGTGAAGTTTAGGTTAACGTGATGAACTACACAATTAAAATTAAAAACAGATTTAAGAAAT
>NW_021166829.1:60000-62500 GCF_900634415.1 Cottoperca gobio | reverse complement strand
ATATCTTTAACTCGCTGTCTGTGGCGTGTTTTCTGTTTCAGACGCCGTTGATGATGATGAAGAAGAGGTGAGAAATACAACGTGTAAAAAATGCAAATACGCTTCACTATGATCAGCTGACTGACAAAAACTCTGTGTTTTACCCTCAGATGCCCAACCTGATGGAACTCAGCATCAGTAAGTTTCAGCAGAACCACGAGATCCAGTTCAGCCTTTGATCCTTATGATCAGTGAAATATTATATTATATATATTCTGATCATGTGTTTCAATATAATCATCACAAGTAGAAACCAGAACTAAATGTTTAGTTTTCTGTTCTTCTGACAGTAGATCCATGAATTCACTTGCAAACTGTTTCCTGCTTCCAGACAAATATAACATAAAAACTTTGTTCACAAACCAACGTTGAATCACTTTTTGCACATAAAGCACTTCATCACAATGTTTGAAATGAAGTCAAATAGAGAACATTTCTGTGTTCCTTACTATAATTAATATTAATATATCTAATATCAAATATTACACCGAGTGCACAGCCTCTAATCTAGACAGATAGTTGCAATGCAAGAGAAAGATGCATCGACCAATCGGGATTGAGCGGGCTTTTGTTGAATTGCAGGTGAACAGTCCGTTATTTTTCTGCATTCATCATAGAGATTAGTCGTAAACGTCGTCTCCCAGCTCTGTTATGGCTTCTCAAGCTGCTAATCAGACCGTAAACAACAAGCGGCACTGGGAAAAGGAAGTCTTGTGTATCTGTGATCCGGATATGTGCTGGTTACACTGGAGGCCTAGAAATATTGTCCGTTACACTCAGAGGCTTATCGCCATCAGACTCATAGATGGACTGAACTCAGACACAAAGTATTTTGTTTCCAATCGGCTGAATTGCTGTTGTACTGACGGAGCAGCAGAGCCAACAACGAGCGTTGATCTGAGACCGTTAATGCAACACCAGCCGTGTTTCTATAAACACTGTTATGTCTCATCAGACCCCAGGATCAGTGACCCCCCCCCCTTCAGCTCCAGGACGTTTGGACACGTGGTCCCCATGTGTTCGGAGCTCCAGGATCAAGGTGGGATGGTGGATCAGGGGAGACTTTCTAACAGACTCCAGGAGCTGAACTCTTTGCCCCTCCCGGCTGCCTCTGCTCTCCCTGGGCCAGCCCCAATGATGGAGACCAGCAGCATGGGGGACGTCCAACACCATCAACCCTGCAAGTACGACCTGCTGAGCAGCGTCCCACGTGAGTACCACCTCGGATCTTCCGCCGGTACACAGGACTTCCTCTGGTTTCACTCTGGGGATGATGTTGTGAAATCTGCAGGTTTGATAGTGAAACTCCGAGAGGCAGCTTCTCTCCTTTTCTCCCTGCAGGGTTGCACTGACCCGCTTGCCGGTTCTGGCTCTGTTGATCTTCTCTGACACAATGTAGTGTTGTTTCCTGTTGAGACAAAAAACACGATTGTGACACACCTCAACGTTCATTAGGGCTAGGTGTCCAAACTCATTACCTAAGGAATCCACCCTTTGTGTGTTGCCATAGTAACAAATGTTATCTCTGTGCTGCCGTAGTAACAGATCTGGACCTGAAGTTCCAGTACCGCGGCCGGACGGTAGGCTCTCTGTTGGTCAGTAACCCTCAGGGCTGCCGGTTGTACTCCGGTCACTTGGAGCCGAGCCCGGAGCAGGTGGATCTGTTCGGCCCTGTCACCCTGCAGCAAGTTCTGTTCCCGGGGACGTCCGAGGTCCAGAACCAGAAGCAGAGGTTCTACACGGATGCCCTGCTGGACGTCATGGACCGCGGCCTCATCCTGGAGATCTGGGAGCAGGACATCTACGCCGTGCGTCTCTGTCAGTGCAAGGTGTTCTGGTCCGGACCCGGAACGCCCGAACACGGTCCACCGAACCCCCTGGAGAGGGAGAAGAAAATCAAAGTGTTCAGCCTCAACGACTTCCTGCAAGGTGCCGAATGCCCAGGTTTCAACAAATGAAACTCCTGAACGTCTACTTTCAGCCCTGTGGTGTTAAACGTGTTTGTGTCCGCAGGGTTGATCCTGTTCCAGAGAGGCGAAGCTCCGAATCCCCCGCCCTTCGAGATCTACTTCTGCTTCGGGGAGGACTGGCCCGACAAGAAACCCAAAGAGAAGAAACTCATCATCGTCCAGGTCTGTTCATCTCTGACAGACTCATAGACTTAGTGTCTGAAATAAAACCTTTTCCTCAGTTTTTTTGCTCCGTTTCTTATTGTGTTTAAAGTCTGGTTCTGGTTGTCCTCAGGTGGTTCCGGTGGTGGCTCGGATCCTCACAGAGATGTTCTCTGGAGAACTCAGCTGGTCCACCGACAGCATCCGGCTGCAGATCTCAAACCCAGACGTGAAGGACCGGACGGTGGAGCAGTTCAAGGAGCTGCAGAGGCTCCTGCAGAGCCAACATATCCAGGGGCCCTGGACCCCCAACGTCCCGTGAACGTCACATCCAGCTTTTAATAAATTAA